>NC_092335.1:385945625-386246250 GCF_046630445.1 Rutidosis leptorrhynchoides
AGGGGCAAACCCATCCACGATATATGGCCTTATCAAGTTCCCAACACCATTGGGAATTGCAACTATCAGGTCAGAAAAGCAAGATGCAAGCGTTACAGCCGTTGAACATGCAGAGCAACAGCCGAGTGAGGCAGAGCAACTTAGAAGCTGCATGATCATTGCAAACCCACGTCATCCAGAGCAGAAAATTAAAATTGGTGGAGGATTGTCTGATGAAACGAAGTTTAAGCTTTGTAATATATTAGCCTCCAATACGGACGTATTTGCATGGAAAGAAGCAGATATGACGGGCGTACCAAGAGAAATTGCTGAGCATAAACTTAATGCAAATCCTAGTCTGACACCGGTGCGTCAAAAGAAACGCGGTATGGCCCCCGAAAGGAGTGAATGGCTGAAAGCAAAAGTCAACAAGTTGGTCAAAGCAAATATTCTGCGAGAAGTAAGGTACCAAACGTGGGTAGCAAACCCGGTGCTGGTAAAAAAGCCCGATGGGTCCTGGCGTATGTGTGTTGACTTCACGGATATCAATAAAGCATGCCCTAAGGATAATTATCCACTGCCAGAAATAGACTGGAAGGTTGAATCGTTAGCCGGCTTCCGATACAAATGTTTTTTGGATGCGTACAAAGGATACCATCAAATACAGATGGCAGCGGATGATGAGGACAAAACTGCTTTCCATACAAGTCAAGGCATATACTACTATACAAAGATGCCATTTGGTTTAAAAAATGCAGGAGCAACATATCAGCGGGTAATAGACGAAGCTTTCAAAGGTCAGATTGGGAGAAACTTGGAAGCATACGTTGATGACCTGGTAATAAAAAGCACAACAGAACAAGGTCTGTTGGAGGATATATTAGAAACGTTCGTGTCGTTAAGAAAGATTAATATGAAGCTCAACCCTTCGAAGTGTAGTTTTGGAGAAGAAGAAGGAAAATTTCTTGGTCACATAATAACTGAGCGCGGAATACGTGCAAATCCAAAGAAAATAGAGGCAATTGAGAATATGCCATCACCAAGAAATAAAAAAGAAGTCCAAAGTTTAACAGGTAAGCTGGCGGCACTAACCAGGTTTTTATCAAAGTCCGCAAAGAGATCACTCCCATTTTTTGGGACATTAAAGAATTGCTTAAAGAAAACGGATTTCAAGTGGACGGAGGAAGCAGAAACGGCGTTTCAGGAAATGAAAAAATTGCTGAAGGAGCTGCCTACAATGACTGCGCCAATTGCTGGAGAAACGTTGATATTGTACTTGGTGGCATCAAAAGAAGCAATAAGTTCAGTGTTGATAGCGGACAGAGGACAGGTACGCACTATAAAATTAAATATAGCTAACTTTGAATCAATAGGCATTTAAATATATAATTATGCTATGCGGACAGGTGCAAATGCCTGTGTATTTCGTTAGCAAAGCTTTGACAGGGAGCGAATTAAATTATCCTGCGATCGAAAAATTAGTTTATGCACTCGTGCATACGGCTAGATGCTTGTAGAGATATTTCCAAGCGCACCCAATAAGGGTTCTAACAGATCAGCCGATAAAGCAGGTATGACACACAACTTGTTGTTGTCAATAAATACGAAATTGCTTGATAAGTTCTAGCAAATTCACATTCGCTGATACTTGTTGAGCAGGTGCTATATAAGCCAGAAAATTCTGGTCGCATGGCCAAATGGGCTATTGAATTGGGAGAACATGAGATAAGCTTCTCACCATGAAGTGCGGTAAAAGGACAAGTCCTAGCAGATTATCTGGCTGAAACAGCCAGAAATATCGAAGTCTCGCATGAATCAAAAGAAATACCACCTCCGCCCGAACAACTGTGGGAAATGCACACAGATGGGGAGAAGGCGCAGGGGCAGGAATAGTCCTAAAAAGTCCAGAGGGGGAAGAATATACCTTCGCACTGCGATTCAGCTTCCCCGTCACAAATAACGAAGCCGAATATGAAGCATTGTTATCTGGGATGCGGGTAGCAAAACATCTGGAGGTTAAAGAATTGTCAGTATACGTTGATTCGCAGTTGGTTGCAAACCAAATTAACGGAATATTCGAAGCACATGATGAATCAATGCAAAAATACTTGAGGCTAGTGCAAGAGTTAGCAGTTGACTTCGATTTGTTCCAGATAACTCAGATTTCAAGGACGCTGAACAAAAAGGCGGATGCGCTAAGAAAGTTAGCCGCGTTAACATTCAGTCATTTTAAGAAAGAAATTTGGGTTGAGGAAGTTAAGATAAAATCTATTGAAGAGAATAGTGTTTCAGCTGCGATTGAAGAAGAAGAGCAAAGTTGGATGACACCAATAAAAGAATTTCTAACTAAAGGTACGTTGCTGATAGATTCAAGTGAAGCAAGAAAGATTAAGATGAAAGCACCAATGTATCTGTTAGACAAGGGAGTCCTATACAGAAATTCTTTTCTGGGGCCTCATTTGCGGTGCCTCAATCCAACTCAAGCGGAGTCGATCATACGGGAAGTACATGAGGGAATGTGCGCTTTGCATTCAGGGCATAAAATAGTCGCTTCCAAAATAATGCGGCTTGGCTATTACTGGCCGTCAATGTATAGAGATGCCGCAGAGGTAATTCGCAAGTGTCAATCGTGTCAACTTCATGCACCAGTAAGCAAGGCTCCGCGACATCCTATGATACCGGTTGCGTCCCCATGGCCGTTTTGCAAATGGGCAATCGACATAGTAGGGCCATTTCCCGCAGGACCAGGGGGTGTAAAATTTCTGGTAGTGTCCATTGATTATTTCACGAAATGGGTAGAGGCCAAACTACTAAAGACAATTTCGGGCAAGCAAATTCGAAATTTTGTATGGGAAAACATCGTCTGTCGGTTTGGAATACCAAATGAAATAGTAAGTGACAATGGTACGCAATTTGAGGGAAACCCTTTTAGTGACTGGTGCCAAGAATTGAATATAAAGCAAACGTTTACGTCAGTCGCACACCCTCAGGCGAATGGTCAGTGTGGGGTTACGAATCGGGATATCATTTTGGGAATCAAAGCAAGATTGGGATTGTGCCGAAGGGGTTGGATAGACGAACTGTCCGACATTTTGTGGGCGCACCGCACAACTCCGAAAGGCGCAACTAACGAAATACCTTTCAGTTTGGTGTACGGGTCCGAGGCTGTAATACCCGCCGAAATAAATGTGCCAACAATGCGCATTGCTTCCTTCGATGAAAGTAGCAACAGCGAAGAACTGCGTGAAAATCTAAACTTAGTTGAAGAGCGCAGAGAAATGGCGGCAATAAAAGAAGCAATCAACAAGCAAAAAATCGCAAGCTACTATAACAAGCGCGTTCAACCATTATCTTTCCAACTGGATGATTTGGTATGGCGAAAAAACGAAGCAAGCAGGGCAGAAGATACGGGTAAGCTCGGACCTAAGTGGGAAGGACCTTACAAGATTATTGGCGTAAGCGATACAGGGGCGTATCGACTAGCAAGTTTGGATGGAAGAGAAATAAAGCACACTTGGCATGCGCAGACACTGAAACGGTGCTACATGTAAAAACTCACAGAGGGATTGATCACCTCAGACAACTGTTTAAAGTTTTTATCATGTGAATTTTCTTTTTTCCATTGTAAACATGACAGCTAAGTGCTGATCAAAACATATGTTTGAAATAAATTGAATTATGCAATTTAAGCCAATAACTTGTGTATTTTTACATTTATTGATTGCATGCCCCTTAAGCTGCACAGGGACACACTCCGAGTCTCAAGTGGCATAGTTTAGTTTGGTTACTAATACTATTTTTAATGGTTACATTAGTAAAACATTGGTTTGTTTCAAACGCTCGTACACCATGCAAGACGGAGACTTGCACAGTCTAGACTATAAATTAAAAGTTTGGTTACTTGTTTGAATAACCCGGACATTGGCGTGGCCGGAAGACTCTTGAGTATAGACATTTGTTTGTCTATAGTGCGGGTAGGTTACATTGGATTGTATATGGGCACATACTTATAAAAAAAAAATTTTTTTTATAAAAGTCTTGAGTATAAAAATTATAAGCATTGGTTTGCTTTAGTACGCGTGCAACATTGGGTTGTTGGCGCAAGAGTAAAAAGATCATGAAATGATTGAAGGGTCGCTCCCGTCATGAAATCATGGCATTTATTCTACATATGAGTTATTGAATGCATCATATTGTAACAAATCATTATAACCGCCATTTTGATTTCGTAAAAACACAATAAATGCAACTTAACCATAAAAGTCATAGAAATATAAATTATATTAAATCAAAAGATATCATTTATAATCGGAGAGTGTAAAATCAACCGCTTAGAATAAAAGCGGGATATATACCAAAATTCAACCTAATATAAGCTATAAGCTAAATATAAAAAATAAAAAGGGGTGGCAATTGGCGAGAACGTTTGCCCTACACTAAGGAGGGTATGCCATCCTCGCACGTAGCGATCAGACGCATACCCCGCTGTAAACGGAAAAAAGAAAATATATTATAGGGATGCGAAACCTCCGAGACTGCAAGGCCCATCCCTCGCTGGCAAAAAATAAGCCACCATGGGTGGTAGGAAGTAACCACCCAAGGTGACTTAACAAACTCAATCGAGTTTGTCGGACACTATCTCCTGAGAGGAGACGCTGGGATCATTAACAAGAGCTTCAAGACGGGGGATTGGAATATGTTGGAGTTGGGAACAAGCTTCATCACACTTTTCTTTGGCCCTATCAACAAGAAATTCGGAAATATTAAGGGGAGTTACTGGAGGTACGCACATCTCCCGGCAAATAACATTCCAAAACAGGGTACGCTCATACGCGCGGGCAGCAACCATGGCTGCACCAAAACGCTGCTCGACCGCTTTGCAGTCGAGAGCGTGTTGGACAATTGTCGGAATGCCCTGCCGGAGAATGTCGTGTTGCGCTTTAATAACACCGTGTTTAGCACCCCAAGACTCCTGTGCCGAAATCCAATCGCTGAAGTTTTCATTCAGAAACACGACATGGCTTTCTGCCTCCTTAAGCTTCGCAGAAAGGGCCGCAATCTCAGACTCCATGAAAGCCTTCTCAGCCATGTGCTGATCCTCCTCCTGATTCCTTTTGAACATCATGACATTAATTCGCTCCTCAGCCTGCTTGTGTGCGGTCACAGCAACCGCAAGTTGAGCAGTAAGCTTGGCATTCTCCTGTTGCAGCATAACCTCTGTGGGTGATGGCTGAGACGGATGTGCAAGGGCGGTGGACTTAAGCTGCAAGCGGTTGAGATCCTTTGCAAAATTGAATAATGTTGACTGTGTGTCAATATATAGCTCCTCGGTAGGAGAAAGAGATGAAAGCTTCTGAATCAATGACTGGGGGGCACACCATTGAAGGAAAGAAAATTGTTGGGCGAATGCTGGTAGGGAGACCTTCAGGATTTCGTCGACATTCGGAATTAATTGAGAAAGATCTTCTGGGTTGGTACATACACGCTTTGATGGCGGAGCTGAACAGCTTTGATAGTGCTCCAAATGAACATATATTTTGTAGCAATATCCTCCCAATATGTAAATTATTTAGTTGTAATTGTTCTATTTTAAGTTGTAATCGTTTATATTAAATAAGTGCGAAGACAAAAGGCGAAAACGACTATTTGAAGACAAAAACGTCCAAAAAGCTCAAATGTACAACATACAATCCAAGTGGTTCAACTTATTGATAAGAAAAGTCTAAAAATGACAAAAGTACAAGTTGCGGAAAGCAAAGTACAAGATATTAAATTATACGAAAAGGCGTTCGAAAATCCGGAACCGGTACCCGAGCCAACTATCAACGCCCGACGCAATGGACCAAAAATTACAAGTCTACTATGCACAAGAATATAATATAATATATAAATAATTATATTAATTATTTATATTTTATATTTATATATAAATTATGTCGACAAGCAAGGTTCCAAAATTGTGTGAGCTGGATTTTCAAACTCCGCGACTCGCGGAGTTTGCAGGTTTAAAATGCCGCAACTCGCGGAGCTGCAAAAATCAGAAATTCCTATAAAAGGCCATGCATTCTGCCGAGTTTAGAAAAAGGATAAAAAAATAATAATAATACTCTGTAATAAATAATAAATATATATAATATATATATATATATATATATAAAATATATATATATATATATATATATATATATATATATATATATATATATATATATATATATATATATAGTATAGGGTAGTTTTATATTAGTTAGTTTGGGTTATGTAACGGTTATTTACAGGTTTTTAAGCCGAAACTCTGTTCGTGTAACACTACGCGTTAAATAATCAATGTAAGTTATGTTCTCCCTTTTTAAATTAATGTCTCGTAACTAAGTTGTTATTATGCTTATTTGAACCGAAGTAATCATGATGTTGGGCTAAAAATATCTAAAATTGGGTAATTGGGCTTTGTACCATAATTGAGGTTTGGACAAAAGAACGACACTTGTGGAAATTAGACTATGGGCTATTAATGGGCTTTATATTTGTTTAACTAAATGATAGTTTGTTAATTTTAATATAAAGATTTACAATTGGACGTCTCTATAAATAACCATATACACTCGATCGGACACAATGGGCAGGATATTTATATGTACGAATAATCGTTCATTTAACCGGACACGGGAATGGATTAATAGTCTATGGAATTATTAAAACAGAGGTGAAATTATGTACAAGGACACTTGGCGTAATTGTTAACAAAGTATTAAACCTTGGATTACACGCAGTCGATATCCTGGTGTAATTATTAAACAAAGTATTAAAACCTTGTTACAGTTTAAGTCCCCAATTAGTTAGAATATTTGACTTCGGATATAAGGATAATTTGACGAGGACACTCGCACTTTATATTTATGACTGATGGACTGTTATGGACAAAAACCAGACGGGCATATTAAATAATCCAGGATAAAGAACAATTAACCCATGGAAATAAATTAAAATCAATACGTCAAACATCATGATTACGGAAGTTTAAATAAGCATAATATATTTTATTTCATATTTCCTCGTACTTTTATTTATTGTCATTTTAATTATTGTTATTTATTTTATATTGTTACTTAAATATCGTCATTTACTTTACGCTTCGCTTATAATATAAAATCGAAAAACGGTCATTAAACGGTAAAACCCCCTTTTATATATTATTAATATAATATATTTTTTACGAATATAATTTTTTAAAATATAGTGTGAAATAAGCCAGCTCCCTGTGGAACGAACCGGACTTACTAAAAACTACACTACTCTACGATTAGGTACACTGCCTATAGTGTTGTAGCAAGGTTTAGGTATATCCCATTTGTAAATAAATAATTAAAACTTGTCATATTTTGTGTAAAATTGTATCGTATTTAATAGTTTTTCCTAGTAAAATATAAGCTATTTCATATACACCTCTCAAAACATCAAGTATTTTGGCGCCGCTGCCGGAGATCTGGTGAAAAACTATATTTTTGTAAAAATATATTATTTCTTATTTCATAAAAATATTTTCTTATTTATTATAAGTGTCCAAAAATAAAAAAAATAAAAAAAATTTAAAAATCGAAAAAAAATATATATATAAATTTATTTTTTTTAGATTTCTATTTATAAAATTATAAAGTATTTATATTTTTGTTTTTAAATATAAGTTTTATTTAATTAATATAAATATTTTTTTAAAAAAATGAAACTTGTCATTTTAATTTCAAATCTCCGCGACTCGCGGAGTTTGTTGCCAGGTGGAACCGCGACTCACGGAGCCGCCCTGTCAGGCCACCACAAACCCTAATTCGCATTAAGTATGGAGTAATTATTATTTATTATTTTTTTATTTAACCCTATTTACTTAATTATTATTATAATTAGTTTAGTTTTATTAATTAATTTGTAATATTAATTATAATTAGTTTTAATATATATAAAAATTAATACTTTTATAAAATAAATATAAAAATAATATTTTTATAAAAATAAATAATTTTATCAATTTTAAGCTTAGTTTTATTTTTGTATCTTTTTATTTGTTTAATCGTAATATTTGTATTTTTGTCGTTTGTATCTAGTTTTAAGATTAGTGTTTTTATTTCTAGATTTTTAGGATTTTCCGTAAAATTCCTTAAGTGCTTATTTCTTTAGACTAAAATTTAGGTGCTTTAAAATTTTGCGACGCTGTTTATAAATTTTAGTACCTTTTAAGTTACGACGCGCTACTTTCTTATTTTATTTTTTTGACGTTTTTCGATGCGCAATCTTTTTCTTTCTTATTTCTCGACGCTTTAGTTTTTAGGACTTAGAAATTTTCTCTACTTCTTATCTAATTCTCCAAACGGAAAGAAAAATTATTTAAGCGGTTAAGTTAATAGGCATCCAAATTTTCTGGTTCGTAGTAATAGTTGAATTTGTTAGTGGCAAGTTGTGGGCTTCCGATTTAAAGGGTCCTGGCTTCCTACTGCATCTTTTGGCTATTCGAAACATGGGCAAAAATCAGAAAAGTCTATTAATTTGACAACTTATATAAGTTTTTCTATTTTATAACTAATAGGATAATTAGTGAATGCACCACATTGTAGCTAAAATTTGGCCATCGCAATAAAATGGAAAATTTTGAAAACAAGGCCTTGGAAACTCTTTTTGAACTCCAAAATCAATTAAATCAATACTCTCAAACGGGTTTTGATGGTAATTCGTTCAGTCAATCTTGGATCACGAATGACGAAACAATAACTGGTTGTGAAATCTGTGGAGATTATCACTCAACATAGGAATGTTATTATTACGTTCCTATGAAAAATTATGAACCCATAGAACCTGAATGGAATGATTATGAGGAATACAATTCTAATTGGGATTATTCCCAAGAATATATCCAAACTCAACAACCAGACGACGAGGAAAAGTATGTGTCTGAAAATTCTTTAGATTATATGAAAATCAAACTCGAAGAACTTCATGCTCAAAATGGACAAATGAGAGAGTTTGTAAATAGGCAAGTTGAAACTCTATCAGATTATACAGCTGTTGATCTGAGGAGTAGTGTGCAAGAAAATCTCAGATCATCGAATTTTGATGAATTCGAGAGCTCCGAAATCACCAACTATCCCGATGATACTTTTTATTCAGTCTTACCAATTTCACAACATAATGACACATTAGCCTCTACCGACGAAATCATCAATCCATCAATGGATGCTGAAGAAGAAGTAAGGGTGACAAATTGGTACTCTTGGGAAAACGATAACATTGAAAATTTTACCCCCGAGGCCAAACCGAACTTCACCATTACACAACCTTCCAACCCAATATTCTCAATAGACGAGTCATCTATCGAAGATGAACTACGAGCTGTAATAGATAATGACACCTCGGATTTCACCCAATCGGGTAATAGAGGTGAAAACTTTGATCACGAGAATAAAAAGAAGGAAATATTAGGAATTGTCCACCCTATAGAAATAAGTATGTCAGTGTATATCGATCCATTTGACCAAGAACCAGAAAAGAGACATATCCATTTACTAAAAGCTGCACTTAAAAAAGAATTAGATAGTGACGATCGGGTGGGTCTAAACTTTAAACCCATTGATATAATATATACCACCCGAGATGTAAATAACTGGCTCACTATTTTAATTCGTGGAACTTATTCTACCGACTTCACATGTCGTCAGCTAAGTGTGGGGAAGTCTAACCCTACTTAACGTTAAATTAGGGGTTCGGGTTAGTGCATAACTCGTTAATAAAAATGCATGATTAGGGTAAAAGACGCTTTTTCAAATATTAGTAAATAGTTCAGAAAAGTAGCCGTTTTTGAAAAAAAGCATGTGTGATAAAACAAGAAGGAATGAACGATGAGGCGCGCCATCTATCATTCGACGAGCCTTGTAATTACAAACTGGGTATTTTCAATCACTTTTCTACACTAATCACCCTCATGAATTTATAATTAGAGTCTGATTTCATGCAAATGAGGACATTGCATGATCTCAAGTGTGGGGAAGAGTTATAAATTCTCTCGGGTTTATACTTGGTTTATTTGCCAAATTTTATGAAAATTTGAAAAATTTTCAACTAAATGAATTTAAAATCATGTTTATATATATTTCTGAACGGTGAAAACTAAGTGTTAATACCGAAATTATCGTTACCTCGGAAAGGATATAAATTGAGAAACACCTTAAAATGCTTGAATTCATTTAAAATGGAATAAAGGAGAATAAAAAGGCAAAGAAAGAAACTAAGTGTGGGGAGAATGTACCTAGTTATTCAATTAAAAACTATCTAGCACATGTTTCTGTAAAGTTTATTGCAGGTGCTTTTGTTTTGGACTAAATTAACTATTTTACCCGATGAAAGAAAAGAAAAGATGGATCTACACGATGAATCAATTCCATCATTAAAAGGAAGTAAAGTCTTCCGAAAAAGACACGCGCTTCTTGATTTAGGTCAAGAAGTTGTCGTCCAGACCAGCTGTAGGTTGACGAAAAATCTAGAAAAGTCATCACTAAAATCAGCAGGAAATCCACGGACCTCAGCATCAAACAGGATCGCCAAGTGGTCAGATTTATCCTAACCATGAGAAGGATTTATCTCGTACAATGGGGGGGGCACCATGCAAATTAGCTTGATAAGACTAATGAATCAGATCCCCAGAAAGGATAATCTCCTTAAAGATTAAAAATCAGCTTTTAAGCCTGATATTACTCAATCCTTGAGATTGACCTTAAAGATTGAGAATTACAAACTCATGGAATTCAATGATATCTAAACTCGAGCTTGAACGAGAAAATATTTTGATCAAAATTAAAACCGATTTGTTTTCTGAAAACCTATTTTCAATGCGTTCATTACCATTGAACGTAAAATCCTAGGAATTCACCTGGAATTCATTAGGTCACCTGAACCAAATCGGGTGTCAACCGTAAGAACGGTGGTTGCATAGCATGGTCGGAGACAGGACCTTGTGCCAGACCGAAAAATTATAAGGGTGAGCTTTACTATTGCTCCTACAAAGGATAGTAATTGCGTCCGACACGTTATAGACCATAATTAAAAGCATGTCAGGGGACATTGCCTTAACAGTTGCTTGTTCAACGCTTTCCTTTATAACCGGACGGTAGTTTACCGAAAGGTAATTTACGGAGCAAGTATACTGGACGTGTTGCTTTCCTAATACAAGGTTAGCAAGTGGGTGACACAAAACCATAAGTTTTGAGCCAAAATTTTCAAATCTGAAACCCACAAAACCCACAAAAACATTTTGCAAACACCGGTGAAGGGTTATTCCGAAAAACTTATCTAGGGTAAAAGCTAGATTGAATTTTCAAAAGATCAAATGTTTTCATAAAGATCCAATTTCCTTAAGGATCTACATTTTCATAGTCATGTGGGACTGTAAACCGCCTTTCAAATGTGCACTTTGCTTTGGAAACCGAAAGTAAATCAGCTATTTGATTGCAAGTGTCGTTGACCTAAACCCGAGGCAACTGTGGATGACACACCCACCTTTAACCATGGTTCTATCGTTACTGTCATTATTTATACTGCCATATCAAAATCACTGATGTACAAAGTGTGAAGAATAAAGAAGTGATTCATGTGATGTATTATATTATTTCAAGTTATGTATTGCTTGAGGACAAGCAACGTTCAAGTGTGGGGATATTGTGACAACCCGGAAATTTCCAACCAAATTTAAACTTTAATCTTTATATGTTTCCGACACGATAAGCAATATTTGTTAAGTTAAATTTTAAGAATTTTAAACTATGTTCATACATTCATTCAACCTCGACCAAGTTCCAACGATTCACGAACCATTAAATGAATATGATTATATATGTATATGTGTATATATATTATAACTTGAAACGTAAACAAAATATTAGATTAAATACTTTATATGATTGTATCTGTTTCAAAATGTTTATCAATGGAATTAGAAGATAAGATTAAATGATTGAATTATCAGATATATTGAATTATGATTACAAGTCTCTGTTGAAAGGCCCACGTTGATTTGAGAAATCTTTCCATTTTAACAATATTCGGAAAATGGTAAAGTGATTTATAAATAAGAACAAATTGCCAATCATTGAGAACTAGACAAAGGATAGTGGAAGATTGAATCTCATAAAGACTCGATCGATCTATTTAGTTTCAAACGTACAAAAACGTTTTCAGTTTAAAAAGAACTTTATTATTAAAACGTATATAACTTTTATAAATATCTACAACCACTTTTGACAACTCATTACTTAACTAGTATGATAAAGATAACGATATTTATATTTTATTTTATTAAATATATATAACGATTTAAATTAATATTATATATTTATACGCGTATTATACGTACATAGTTTTATACTTTTACTATACTTAAACTTTACCTTTACTTTATTTTTACTTTACTTTAACTTTAATAATTCACTTTAATAATTCATACTTTAATAATTCACTTTAATAATTCATACTTTAATAATTCACTTTAATAATTCATACTTTAATAATTCACTTTAATAATTCATACTTTAATAATTCACTTTAATAATTCATACTTTAATAATTCACTTTAATAATTCAAAAATCTATTATAAATAGAATTCAATAGGTTTCATTATTTCATAGAAACTTGAAAATATTTTTCTCTAAACTCTCTCAATCGATTTACATATATATATTTACTCCGTATTATTTCAAGATATTATTAGTATACACAAAATATTACGACGAAGTGCTGTCCGAGTGATTTCGAAATTGTTTTTCGAGTGGGATAGGATTAAGGAAATTATGGGTTATAGCTATGGAGGTGATTGAGTATGATTCATGGGTATGCTCGTGAGGTCAATATAGTGTTTATCATTTCCGTTGCGTCTACGTACCTTTCCTGCAATATTGAATCTCAATATTGATACGTGAGTACTCATAATTTAACTTTTACATACTAATAGTGTATCCCTAACTAGTGCTCGAGTATTTAGGATTATGCATGCTTGTACTTTTGATATTGCCATTAGACAGGTTAGGTTGAATGTTGAATTAGTTACACTTGCGGTTGAGATAAGGTATAAGATATGCATGTCCTTGGAAAGCTAGCGAAAAAGTAAGAACTTTTCCTTTAGATATCGAATGGCTTCGATGAACGGATTAGAAGTTATAATCAATTGAATTTTCGATATTTTTATTAAAAATGATTATTATTATCGTCATTTTTATCGTCGTTCTAGTTTTATCTTATTATTATCATTATTATTATCTTTATCAATAAAAGGGATTTATCATTAAAAATTGTTATTTTTTTTTATTATTACTATCGTTATTATCGTTAACGTTATAATTAGTATTATTATTATTATCCAATTATTATTATTATTATTATTATTATTATTATTATTATTATTATTATTATTATTATTGGTATTATTATTATTATTATTATTATCATTATTAATATATATATCATTATTTAAAATGGTTATTGTTATTGTTATTATTATTATTACTATATTATCATTAAGATAATTATTAGTATTATCGTTAATAATGTTATAGTAACTATCATTATTAATATTAGTGTAATTAAAATAAATATTTGTAACACCTAATTATTTTGATTACCATTATTATCATTATTAAGAACACGATATAAAAGACGATTAAAAGCTATTAAACGAAACGATTAGGAAATAATGGGTAAGAGTATCATGATGAAATTAAAATATTATAAGATATTGATTTAGATAAAATTATCGTTCTTATTATTTTTATCATTACTATTATTATTAAAAGTATCGTTAGTATTAAAACTATCATTTTAACAAAATTTATCATTTTAATAGAAATGTCATTGTTACTATAAAATATCATTATTATTATTATTTTAAATAGAATTATTATTTTAAAGATAATATTAAAAATTATCGTAAATATTAAAGTTATCATAATTAGAATTATCGTTTTATCATAACGTCATCTTAGTAATTATAAATATTGATATTTTTATAATAAAAATTATTATTACAAAATAATACAACTTTTACTTACTATCATTATAGATATTATTTTATAAAATAAATATGTGATACAAACATATTTTACTACGTGTAATAACTTACTTTAATAATACCTATCATATTATCTTTATGATATTAAATGAACCCTATAAATTTTATTACTTAATATATATAAAAGTATATTTTATTATATAAATTTAATATAAAATTTTATTTATTAATAAATAAATTATATTATTTACTCTAATAAATCTTTTAAAAATATTTAAAAATATAAAACAACGATATTTAAACTACATATTAATCATGTATAGATTTTTGGAAATTATTTTGAGTCAAATTTACTTTTGTTGACTTTTGCATATTAGTCTCGAGCATTAGGATTGTGGTACACTATGACTTGACCTAATTTGTTAGACAAATATTGACCAACGCATAAATATATATAATTAATTTAGGTTCGTGAATCCGAGGCCAACCTTGCACTTGTTCAATGACGTTATATGTATTTTTACTACGAAATACAGTATGGTGAGTTTCATTTGCCTTTTTACCCTTTATATTTTTGGGACTGAGAATACATGCGCTTTTATAAATGTTTGACGAAATAAACACAAGTAATTGAAACTACATTCTATGGTTGAATTATCAAAATCGAATATGCCCCTTTTATTAAAGTCTGGTAATCTAAGAATTAGGGAACAGACACCCTAATTGACGCGAATCCTAAAGATAGATCTATTGGGCCTAACAAACCCCATCCAAAGTACCGGATGCTTTAGTACTTCGAAATTTATATCATGTCCGAAGGAGGATCCCGGAATGATAGGGGATATTCTTATATGTATCTAGTTAATGTCGGTTACCAGGTGTTCACCATATGAATGATTATTTTTGTCTCTATGCATGGGACGTATATTTATGAGAACTGGAAATGAAATTCTTGTGGTCTATTAAAATGATGGAAATAAATGATTATGATAAACTAATGAACTCACCAACCTTTTGGTTGACACTTTAAAGCATGTTTATTCTCAGGTGTTAAAGAAATCTTCCGCTGTGCATTTGCTCATTTTAAAGATATTTCTTGGAGTCTTTCATAGCATATTTCGAAGAACGTTGCATTCAAGTCATTGAGTTCATCAAAGATTATTATTAAATCAATTTATAGTTGGATAGTGGATATTATGAAATGGTATGCATGCCTGTCAATTTTTGATGTAAAGAAAGATTGTCTTTTAAAAACGAATGCAATGTTTGTAAAATGTATCATATACAGGTCAAATACCTCGCAATGTAATCAACTATTGTGAATCGTTTATAATGTATATGAACGGGTCCTTTCAGTTGGTATCAGAGCGGTGGTCTTAGCGAACCAGGTCTGCATTAGTGTGTCTAACTGATAAGTCGATAAGATGCATTAGTGAGTCTGGACTTCGACCGTGTTTGCATGTCAAAAGTTTTGCTTATCATTTTGTGTCGAAAATTAACTACTTATCATCCTCAGGAAATTACCTGCTTATCATTTTTAGTCTAAGACACGTCTTGCTGCATTGATTGCATGAATAGTGTATAGACAAAAATTCATATCTTAGCATATCTGCTAAATCATATCTTATCGTATCTGTTACTTTAACCTTTGCCTGACATATCCCGCAAAGTCCTCCGTAATCTACGGAATCTTTTGATCTATATATATATATAATATATATATATATATATATATATATATATATATATATATATATATATATATATATATATATATATATATATATATATATATATACCATCCGTTAGCCAAAATCATTTCATATCGGAAAAAAAAATCCTTTATCCAATCGTACGAAATGGAATTCGTCATCAGTTCAAGTCACTCAGATTCCAAAATGGAATCCCATTCAAGCTCCGAAAGCAGTGTGACCGGAATAGATCAACCATTCAGTCATCACCTATTCTGGATGAATTGGGGATGGGTTCGTAGCCTCCTCAATCATTGAAGACAAGAAGAAGGTGATCCCTTTCACCACATTGCTCTCATGACGAAGAACCTAAAGCACTTACCGGCGAACCTGTCCGAAACACCATGTTCTCGCTCATTTCCAGAGTATCTCGTCACGATTATATATTACATCAAATTTTAGATTTTATTTATCCGCTCGTCCGAACCGACAATCACCCCGGTGTAATAGAAGAAGTCAACGAGCTTCGCGCTCGGGTAGTGGCTTTGGAGAATATGGTGCAGAGATTACAAACACCAGCAACAGCATCAGCAGCATAACCAGTACCACCATCATCAACGCCAACAGTACCATTACCACCTCCAACCACAACCGCGTCGTAAACCTCAACTTCACAATCTGTTCCATGAGCATCAACGTCATACGCACCATAGATACCAAGGAGTACCAACAACAATAACTGACGAAGTATTAATTCATAACTTCATTGGAGAAACATTCCGCGGCGATTATGTAATCTCTAAAGTCTTAGAGATTATCTAATCTAGCCCTAACCATAAATCAGTTAAGCGAACCAAAAATGATAGAAGGAAGAGTAGAAACCCTGACAAAAATGGTGTGTGATTAACAAGCTAAACTTGCTTTACCAACAGCATCAGCAGTACCGTCAGAGTTACCAGCATCGTCAGTACAGTCAACATCCGAATCAACAACACCGATAACATCACAAACTCCGTCAGTTCAAGAATCACTGTGGACATCATTACGAATCAATAACGTGTATATTGTATCAACGAGTTATGAAGAATTAACTCATTCCCTCTGAAGAAATTATATGTATATTATATATATATATATATATATATATTTTGAAATAAATCTTTCCGTGCTAAACTATTGTGTGTGAATCTTAACTACTCGGTTAATTCATATTACAAATATGCAATAATGTACGTCCTTCGGTCGCAACTTAACCAGCGTTAACTACAATCTCTATCGCAATTCAACAAATTCCAATTCATAATAAATCAAGTATATATTTGATTTAACACTTTCATCATCGATGTACCCGAAACTTTTCAGATAACATTATTCGTACTTTGCGAAATTCACAAGAATTTCACGAACCGAACATCATACATCAATAAATAACGAAGTATTGATTCATAATTTCAATGTCATTAAAGAAATACTGCGTAAAAGTTATGTACTTTTTAAAGCCTTTAGGGATTATTAAATTCTAGTTTCAACCGTAAATCAAATGAGTTTAATTTAACATTAACTCATTAAATCTATGTTACATCTGAAGAAAATATACATATATATATTTTCATAAAGACTGTAATAAAATTCTTTTGTACAAAATATTAATTGTGAAATTTTTTTTAACGGGTAGGCAATACCCGAGAGATATATAAATTCACAAATAATATATTACATTCTTCGAATCTGATTCAGCAAATCATCCATTATACTCCCTACTTTCACAACAATATACATTCTTTTATAGAAATCAAAACAACCATACTCATTCAAAATTTAATTACATATTCTGGTTTTGAAATCTCAAAATTCAACTCGAGATATGACCAAAATCATCACTCTTAGATCCTTACATCTTTCACAAGCTATATTTTGACTTTAAAACTATGTTAGAACATCAAATGTATGTTAACGATTACAATCTGTGTTCAAACCCTTCGAAAATTTCTAAAGACACTTCGAATGATGAGCAATCGAGATGATGATCCAACCACATGTTACCCACAGTTATGTACCCGAAAAACTCTTGAAACCAAAGTAAAAGTTTAAACAACGTATCCGCATCTCTTTGGCATTTATTAGCAAAAATAACTTTGCGACTCCTATTCAAAGTAGCCAGTTTTGTCACAGCTCCAGCAAGTCAACTTCAACTTTTCAGTCAGACTAACCTTATTATAACCTTGAGATATACACCATCGTTACCAGGGAACCTTTTACATTCCACTACATTATTAGCAGATGTACCAACAACTTCATTACCCTTTGACTTTAGCCTCTCCAAAAAGTCATTATAATTATTTATTGAAACCCCATCATTTACTCATTCGCATCTTGTAATGAGAATTGCCATACGAATCATTGGGAATTAGCAATCAGTATTTTGAAATCTAGCAGCATGTCTACGCCAACAGTTATATGTGTATATATAACGTCTATCTTCTGGACTTAATTTGAATGTGAAGTTTCTGAAAAACACTCCGAACTAAGAATTGGTTCTCCGAAAATGGAAAAAATGCTGATGAAGCAGCAAAAACTAAAAACGACTTTAAACGGTAAAAGCTGGATGATAATGATGAAGTGTGCTGGCAAAGCGCAGAAAAAGAGAAGTTTTGGAACTGGAAAACGGATTGAGCAAAGTAGGAAGGAGGCTTTGGACAAATTACAAAGACTGAACCTGACTTCAAAGGATCCAAATGATTCAGTACCTGCTGAAGTCATTAACGAATACCTTGCTCCTGACTCTAAACCCCTGCGGACAATATTCTTTATCATCCTCTGATATTAGAAATTCTAAAATATCATCATATCTTTCATTATAAATATCCTCCATATTTCTAAAGATATTTTCTTAATTTTTCTTATTTGAAATCATTTACCTCTTCGCACTATCTGTATTACGTCATAAAAGAAACTATTTTAGTTTCTAAATTCTGAAACATTCAAGTTTAAAATAGGAATATTTTGAAGTAGTGTTGGGAACTGAAGCATGAATTAGTATAATATAATGACACTTGATCAACGTGATTATATTACAGTAAGTCATGCTGAGTTTCTAAATGGAACGTGATGATTCACAGATCATAATATCATCATGTGCCATTTTATACGACTATTGTATTCTATTTAACCTCTAAAATATCAAGAAAATATTTCTTGATAATTCGGCCTTTTCCAAGGTATTCTAGTAATTTGACAAGTCAAGATCGTGCCATCATAATTTCCTTCCTAAAACATTAACAATGTTCATTCCGAAATTCATATCCTGTGAATTCTGGACCATTACAAGCGGTACTTAATCGCAAGAAGAAGAAACAAAAGGACAAAACTCCGAAATAGAAATTGGGGTATAAATTGCAGCAAATAAAAGAGAGCATTAACTGTGAATGATAATGATTATAGAAGACAGAAGCAGAGACTTTGAAATATAAGGGAACATATAAAGCCCAACGATAAACCAGAAATTATAAACCATATATATCGATGCATATAGCAATATAAAGACATGAGAGAACTAGAAACACTATAAACCCAAGAGTATAGTAGAAGTAAATAGATTCTTCCGGCGGTAGATGAAAAAGAAGAATGACCGATATAAAAGTTAGAAGTATATCGAGAATCAGAACTGGATGGAGCATATTGATGAATACTTTAAAATATGAGTTGAGGGGGAAAGAATAGAAGGTGATGAAACATGACTAGGAACTTAGAAATTAACAGATTTAACTCACACAATGGCGGAATAAGTGAATAAAACCCTCTAGTGAATAGGTTAAGTTTTTTTTTTGATTCATTTAGTCAAACCACAACTAAATCAAGTGTGATTAGATCAACACCTAGAGCTATTATTCACCACCTGGGTGATTTGGACTGAGAGAAAATCGGAGGAGCTCACTAGATCTGAGTGTGTGTAACAAATGAGAGGCTTAACCTAAAATGAAGAACATAAGACTTTATATACCCCTGATGTTGACTCACCCATACGATTCATTCATCACACGTACGAGTTAGCTTCATCAGCAGTACGGATGATCACTCACTCGTGTCTTCTCATTTAGGTTGTAATTGTGACTTAGCTCAGCATCAACCGTGCGTATGAGCCTGTCAGCCGTACTAGTGAGGCTTCACTCGTACATCTGACTAAGTCTAACATAGTCAAACATCTAAATCTCATTCCTGCAGTTCCTGTAACCACATACAAACATGGATATGATAAAAACGAGCAATCATGGTGGCCTATAAACTGTTGTACCTGCAATGGACGTGGGTAGATGTCTAGGGACTTGCATAAAATGCATCAACAGAAGGTGTGAGTTGTAAGGAAATGAAGGAGGTGAATTTATAAGAAAATCTCCGACAGAACAATTAAAATGGACGATCGCATTTAAAGCGGATCCTAATTCCCTAGATTACCGGAGAGTCAAATCTTATTAAGAAGATTTTCTTTAAATCCCTTGAAATCTGGGAATCAATCATATCTATGTCAAATGATAAGATGAATCTACACTTACTCATTTCACTCTTCTATGTTAGCTTCATTCGTACTCTTCATATAAATGGATTGTTTATCCAAATTATTCGCTGACGATAAAACTCTAATTTTCAGCCCGTATGCATCATGAAAACATACTTATTATCATTCACGACCTTTCCACTCAAATTTCGAGACGAAATTTCTTTAACGGGTAGGTACTGTGACAACCCGGAAATTTCCAACCAAATTTAAACTTTAATCTTTATATGTTTCCGACACGATAAGCAATATTTGTTAAGTTAAATTTCAAGAATTTTAAACTATGTTCATACATTCATTCAACCTCGACCAAGTTCCAACGATTCACGAACCATTAAACGAATATGATTATATATGTATATGTGTATATATATTATAACTTGAAACGTAAACAAAATATTAGATTAAATACTTTATATGATTGTATCTGTTTCAAAATGTTTATCAATGGAATTAGAAGATAAGATTAAATGATTGAATTATCAGATATATTGAATTATGATTACAAGTCTCTGTTGAAAGGCCCACGTTGATTTGAGAAATCTTTCCATTTTAACAATATTCGGAAAATGGTAAAGTGATTTATAAATAAGAACAAATTGTCAATCATTGAGAACTAGACAAAGGATAGTGGAAGATTGAATCTCATAAAGACTCGATCGATCTATTTAGTTTCAAACGTACAAAAACGTTTTCAGTTTAAAAAGAACTTTATTATTAAAACGTATATAACTTTTATAAATATCTACAACCACTTTTGACAACTCATTACTTAACTAGTATGATAAAGATAACGATATTTATATTTTATTTTATTAAATATATATAACGATTTAAATTAATATTATATATTTATACGCGTATTATACGTACATAGTTTTATACTTTTACTATACTTAAACTTTACCTTTACTTTATTTTTACTTTACTTTAACTTTAATAATTCACTTTAATAATTCATACTTTAATAATTTACTTTAATAATTCATACTTTAATAATTCACTTTAATAATTCATACTTTAATAATTCACTTTAATAATTCATACTTTAATAATTCACTTTAATAATTCATACTTTAATAATTCACTTTAATAATTCATACTTTAATAATTCACTTTAATAATTCAAAAATCTATTATAAATAGAATTCAATAGGTTTCATTATTTCATAGAAACTTGAAAATATTTTTCTCTAAACTCTCTCAATCGATTTACATATATATATTTACTCCGTATTATTTCAAGATATTATTAGTATACATAAAATATTATGACGGAGTGCTATCCGAGTAATTTCGAAATTGTTTTTCGAGTGGGATAGGATTAAGGAAATTATGGGTTATAGCTATGGAGGTGATTGAGTATGATTCATGGGTATGCTCGTGAGGTCAATATAGTGTTTATCATTTCCGTTGCGTCTACGTACCTTTCCTGCAATATTGAATCTCAATATTGATACATGAGTACTCATAATTTAACTTTTACATACTAATAGTGTATCCCTAACTAGTGCTCGAGTATTTAGGATTATGCATGCTTGTACTTTTGATATTGCCATTAGACAGGTTAGGTTGAATGTTGAATTAGTTACACTTGCGGTTGAGATAAGGTATAAGATATGCATGTCTTTGGAAAGCTAGCGAAAAAGTAAGAACTTTTCCTTTAGATATCGAATGGCTTCGATGAATGGATTAGAAGTTATAATCAATTGAATTTTCGATATTTTTATTAAAATGATTATTATTATCGTCGTTTTTATCGTCGTTCTAGTTTTATCTTATTATTATCTTTATCAATAAAAGGGATTTATCATTAAAAATTGTTATTTTTTTTTTATTATTACTATCGTTATTATCGTTAACGTTATAATTAGTATTATTATTATTATCTAATTATTATTATTATTATTATTATTATTATTATTATTATTATTATTATTATTATTATTATTATTATTATTATTATTATTATTATTGGTATTATTATTATTATTATTATTATTATCATTATTAATATATATATCATTATTTAAAAATGGTTATTGTTATTGTTATTATTATTATTACTATATTATCATTAAGTTAATTATTAGTATTATCGTTAATAATGTTATAGTAACTATCATTATTAATATTAGTGTAATTAAAACAAATATTTGTAACACCTAATTATTTTGATTACTATTATTATCATTATTAAGAACACGATGTAAAAGACGATTAAAAGCTATTAAACGAAACGATTAGGAAATAATGGGTAAGAGTATCATGATGAAATTAAAATATTATAAGATATTGATTTAGATAAAATTATCGTTCTTATTATTTTTATCATTACTATTATTATTAAAAGTATCGTTAGTATTAAAACTATCATTTTAACAAAAATTATCATTTTAATAGAAATGTCATTGTTACTATAAAATATCATTATTATTATTATTTTAAATAGAATTATTATTTTAAAGATAATATTAAAAATTATCGTAAATATTAAAGTTATTATAATTAGAATTATCGTTTTATCATAACGTCATCTTAGTAATTATAAATATTGATATTTTTATAATAATAATTATTATTACAAAATAATACAACTTTTACTTACTATCATTATAGATATTATTTTATAAAATAAATATGTGATACAAACATATTTTACTACGTGTAATAACTTACTTTAATAATACCTATCATATTATCTTTATGATATTAAATGAACCCTATAAATTTTATTACTTAATATATATAAAATTATATTTTATTATATAAATTTAATATAAAATTTTATTTATTAATAAATAAATTATATTATTTACTCTAATAAATCTTTTAAAAATATTTAAAAATATAAAACAACGATATTTAAACTACATATTAATCATGTATAGATTTTTGGAAATTATTTTGAGTCAAATTTACTTTTGTTGACTTTTGCATATTAGTCTCGAGCATTAGGATTGTGGTACACTATGACTTGACCTAATTTGTTAGACAAATATTGACCAACACATAAATATATATAATTAATTTAGGTTCGTGAATCCGAGGCCAACCTTGCACTTGTTCAATGACGTTATATGTATTTTTACTACGAAATACAGTATGGTGAGTTTCATTTGCCTTTTTACCCTTTATATTTTTGGGACTGAGAATACATGCGCTTTTATAAATGTTTGACGAAATAAACACAAGTAATTGAAACTACATTCTATGGTTGAATTATCAAAATCGAATATGCCCCTTTTATTAAAGTCTGGTAATCTAAGAATTAGGGAACAGACACTCTAATTGACGCGAATCCTAAAGATAGATCTATTGGGCCTAACAAACCCCATCCAAAGTACCGGATGCTTTAGTACTTCGAAATTTATATCATGTCCGAAGGAGGATCCCGGAATGATAAGGGATATTCTTATATGTATCTAGTTAATGTCGGTTACCAGGTGTTCACCATATGAATGATTATTTTTGTCTCTATGCATGGGACGTATATTTATGAGAACTGGAAATGAAATTCTTGTGGTCTATTAAAATGATGGAAATAAATGATTATGATAAACTAATGAACTCACCAACCTTTTGGTTAACACTTTAAAGCATGTTTATTCTCAGGTGTTAAAGAAATCTTCCGCTGTGCATTTGCTCATTTTAAAGATATTTCTTGGAGTCTTTCATAGCATATTTCGAAGAACGTTGCATTCGAGTCATTGAGTTCATCAAAGATTATTATTAAATCAATTTATAGTTGGATAGTGGATATTATGAAATGGTATGCATGCCTGTCAATTTTCGATGTAAAGAAAGATTGTCTTTTAAAAACGAATGCAATGTTTGTAAAATGTATCATATAGAGGTCAAATACCTCGCAATGTAATCAACTATTGTGAATCGTTTATAATGTATATGAACGGGTCCTTTCAGATATTAGATAGTGCTCTGAATGAACATATATTTTGTAGCAATATCCTCCCAATATGTAAATTATTTAGTTGTAATTGTTCTATTTTAAGTTGTAATCGTTTATATTAAATAAGTGCGAAGACAAAAGGCGAAAACAACGATTTGAAGACAAAAACGTCCAAAAAGCTCAAATGTGCAAGATACAATCTAAGTGGTTCAACTTATTGATAAGAAACGTCTAAAAATGACAAAAGTACAAGTTGCGGAACGCAAAGTACAAGATATTAAATTATACGAAAAGGCGTTCGAAAATCCGGAACCGGTACCCGAGCCAACTATCAACGCCCGACGCAATGGACAAAAAATTACAAGTCTACTATGCACAAGAATATAATATAATATATAAATAATTATATTAATTATTTATATTT
Source organism: Rutidosis leptorrhynchoides (assembly GCF_046630445.1). Taxonomy (NCBI): domain Eukaryota; kingdom Viridiplantae; phylum Streptophyta; class Magnoliopsida; order Asterales; family Asteraceae; genus Rutidosis; species Rutidosis leptorrhynchoides. Next base: position 385,970,218 of record NC_092335.1, read on the forward strand.
TATATTTATATATAAATTATGTCGACAAGCAAGGTTCCAAAATTGTGTGAGCTGGATTTTCAAACTCCGCGACTCGCGGAGTTTGCAGGTTTAAAATGCCCCAACTCGCGGAGCTGCAAAAATCAGAAATGCCTATAAAAGGCCATGCATTCTGCCGAGTTTAGAAAAAGGATAAAAAAAATAATAATAATACTCTGTAATAAATAATAAATAAATATATATATATATATATATATATATATATATATATATAGTACAGGGTAGTTTCATATTAGTTAGTTTGGGTTATGTAACGGTTATTTACGGGTTTTTAAGCCGGAACTCTGTCCGTGTAACACTGCGCGTTAAATAATCAATGTAAGTTATGTTGTCCCTTTTTAAATTAATGTCTCGTAACTAAGTTGTTATTATGCTTATTTGAACCGAAGTAATCATGATGTTGGGTGATGTTGCGAAACGTAACCTTTATTTATGAACGGATTTGAGTTGTTTTGTTACACGAATTGATTTATTGTATATGTGGTATTTTATTGAATTCAGGTTGATTTCACACATATATAGGCAACTAGTCCTATTCATGTAGTTTAGTTTGTTGGTAAATCCGATTCGTTCCACAGGGAGATGGAGTGTTTAATGGTTTTTAATAGTCTTTGATGTCAAACTTAATTAAAGGGGGTTTTGGATTAGGAATTTATAATATAACAGTAAAAGAAAATAACTTAACTAATTTACTTCATAAATAAAATTACAAGATTACAATAAATAACTTAAAAAGGAACTAAATGAAATTATGCTAATTACGATGCATTAATTATATTACTAGATGGTAATTAGTAAAATAGTAATTTTTAATAAAACTATATATTTAGAATTTTGTTTTAAGTAATTATAATATAAACTTATTTAAATTAACTAAATGACAAGTTTTAATTATATTAATATAAATTATTAGGAATAGTAATCTATTACTACCTAAATATTGACACCCTGTGTCATAAATTAGCTACATTAAATTCTATTTCAATTATCTATTATCTATTATTACCTATATAATCTATAAAAAAATACATATAAATTCAGTTTTTTTAAAAAAAAAAAAAAACCTTCATAAATAAATAATCTTAAAAGTGACCCCAAGAGTTATAACTCATAAATAAGCTTATTTAATCATGTTAGTGTATTAAATAGAATTCCTATTAAATTAGATTAAATAAATGAAATAAAATAATATATCTATATATAATAAATGAATAATAAATAAGCTTACTTAATCATGTGCTAATGTATTAAATACAATTTTTAAATTAAATTAAATAATTGTAACCAAATAATATATATATATATATATATATATATATATATATATATATATATATATATATATATAATGAATATAAGATTTAATATTAATTTTATGAACCGGATTAAATCAATATTAGTAACTTACATATAATATATATTTATTATTTATTCAATATCAATTAAAAGATAAATAAAGAATTAAATAGTAGTAAAATAAATAATAAATATATGGTAAACCAAAAATGCACAATAAATATACGAACCTTTCATCTTCTTAGTAAATTAACTTATTTTTTACTAGCCTATAAATATGTATGTCATCTTCACTTTTCAATAGGAATCATACAATGGGAAGATCACATCATATTATTACTAAAAGATTGATATTCAAGATATGTATAATGAGGTAAATATATGTAATATATATTCAAATATGTATATGTATATGTATATATATACGTAGATAAATGTACATATATAACATTGATTTAATCATGAAGTATATATTTTCGGAATATATATATATATATATATATATATATATATATATATATATATATATATACTGTAATTTGTTTTGTATCCTACATCTCCACTTTTCAGTAGCAATCATACAATGAGAAGATCACGCCATATTACTAAAAGATGAATATTCAAGTTATGTATCATGAGGTAAATATGTGGAATCTATATTTTCTTTTATGATTTAAAATATTATTTAATATATATATGTATATGTATATATATATATATATGTGTGTGTGTGTGTGTGTGTGTATATATATATATATTCAATAATATATTATATCATAAATAATATATATATATATATATATATATATATATATATATATATATATATATATATATATATATATATATATATATATATATATATATATATATTAATTATAACTTTTGAGTTTCTCATTAAATTGTTATCATTCATCACTTATATTATTTTATATGTTTATATGAATAAAACATCACTTTATATTTAAATATACGGATCATCAAAAGTCTCTCATTGATTATTTTAATAATATATGTAGTATGTAAATTATTTACGATTTAAAATATTATTTAATATATATATATATATATATATATATATATATATATATATATATATATATATATATATATGTGTGTGTGTGTGTGTGTGTGTGTGTGTATGTGTGTGTGTGTGTATAATATTGATATATAATTATATATACATATATATATAATTAAATATAATGCGTGTTTGTTTGTTTTTGTAGCTACTGAAGAAACACTGAATTAAAAAAAAATGTCAAATGTAGACTTGCCAAGAAGACACGTGGTTGGCTCTATGTTGGATGAATTCGTTCGAAGATTCTTTTTTTTAATGTTTATAATGTGATTATTATATTGTATAATTGTATTTATATATTTAAGTTAATTTAAATTTCTTATATAAATTTTCTTACAATTCTATCCTTTTAATTATTAAATAGTATAGTATAAAAATATATATGTTAAAAAAGTTCAAATCAATTACCAGGATCCTTAACCCAATACCCTAAACAAATCTATGTATTCATTCGCTTTTTGGAGATTCGTAGAAGATTAGCATACATTTTGTCTACGTCGGCACTTAGTTACCTATTTTGATGTTTGTGGAAGTTTTTGCTTATTTATTATGATTATTATGGACTTTTTTTTTTAAAGCATTATTATGGACTGTTAAGAACTCTTTGTTTCATATGGTCGTTATTATATATGTCCTCCCAATAAGAACTATTACGTACGAGACAACCACATACTTTACTTTAAAATAAAAAATGCAAAGCGTAAAAATATCCGTGCAACGCACGGGCAATGCTTCTAGTTTAACTAATTACAAACTAATTATAAATTATAAACTTTTAATTAACACTAATTATAAGGTTAAAACATGTATTAAGGTATTTTATAATAACTAATATTAATTATATAGTAATAACCTAATATTAATTATATAGTAATAACCTAAATATAAATCATTAAATAATTAAAACCCTAATTTTAACCCTACTGGTACTGTAGCCGGGTTGTAGACCGTACGCGTTTCGCGTATTTATACGCGTATCGCGTATACATTTAAACCTACGCCAATTGTGTGAATCTGGTCGTACAGTTTGATTTATAGGCGTACGCGTTTCGCGTATACCATACACGATTCGCGTATGACTTATAAACTGTGACAAACAGTCTGATACGAATTTTAAGTACTTTTATGTATTCTTTTTATATTTTAAAATATTAATTCGTAAATAATAGTAATAAAACTTTTTACAATAAATATAAATGGGATAAATGGAAGTGTTTACTTAATTGTGTCACCCCTAGGTCCATGGATTGTTTTAAGTTTACGCCCTATTTAAAATGTTCTAGTATCAAACTTTATATTTTTCTTTCGAATAAATATAAGGTTACAACTTAACTAAATAAAATCTAATTTTCATCGGATTCTTTTTAGAAAGCTACTATTCCCCAAGTATTTAAATTGAGACCTAGCCTAGTTTTGACTTTCGCCAATACCCAAATTATAACGGTTTCCCTTTTTATAATTTCACTGTCATGTACTTATTGATATTACCCAAACCACCGAAGTTTATTTCTAAATTGGTGTTAATAACTTATCCATAAATTCGTCTAGATCATTTTTAATGTTGAAGCTTAATTTATATAAATAAAAACAACTTTCGTTATTTAAATTTAATAAATTAAGTGGCAAGGGTTAAATACCTAATTACATAAAATGGTTCTTTTAACTAGGCTCAATAAAAAATACTAAAGTTACATTTTAACTTTTACAAATGGTAGCAATCCATTTCACTAGGGGCTCTACATCTAAGCAAACACTATAGAAATTTAGCTATTCATTACACTAGGGTAAACATAAAAATATAGATATGCAAACATAATAACAACGCTAATTTTAACAGAGTAAACTTACTAAAATATCTTCACTTTCATTAACTTCAAACGGTAGGAAAATTACAATAATAACACCCCTTTCACGCGTACAATAACACCCTTAATATTTGAAACTATCCTAAATACTTGAAACTAATTATACAGAGTAATAAAATGACACTATATTTGACTATAGTAATTGTTGTGTGTGTTGTATTTCTGCACACCCCCTGTACTCCGTATTTAACATGTAATAGAAGTAGTAGGTGAAATTTAGTTGGTTCTTTGCTGTAGCTCATTTTAAGAAAAAGAATTGTTTTAAAAATCAAAAGCCAGCCGCCCCATTATCACGTTCTGGAAACTATTCTGGCCTAATATTACGCGTTTCGTGTATGGTTACACGATTCGCGTATGACCAATATTCTACACGTTTCGTGTAGCTCTACACGATTCGTGTAAGAGTAACTGGCAGTTTTCTTTATTTTTCTTTTTCGTTTGTTCTTTGTTGATCCCGTGTTGACGTGTACTGATTTGGCACTTTCCATTTAAACTCTTTTCTTCTTTTATCTTGTACTTTCATTCGGATAAACGTTTCTTGATATAAATTTGGTTAAAAACTATAGTTTTATCGTCGTTTCTTCGAATAGCAAGCTCTTGTCTACTTTTATCGTTTTTCTCGTGAAATGCTCATTGAATGTCTTTGTAGATGGTAAAAACCTATGAAATATAAGTGATATTGCGTCGAATAATATGTATGTTTAGAGCAATATCAAAATACCCCACACTTGAACGTTGCTTGTCCTCAAGCAATTACATCTTTGAACAGAATTAGAACATTATATATATCTTTATTATCGAACATTAGATCACACAACACACACTACACGAAATGAAACACACGCTATATGAAATATATTACACAACACAGTATTTATTGGATCACACGCACACGAAACGAAATTCTGACAACAGAAACAAACATGAAACTCGTGATTAGGGTTTAAAAATTTGGATCCTTAGGGAAAATTGGACCTTGTGAAAACGTTTTATGATTTTATAAAATGTCATGCTAGTTTTTACACTAGACACGTTTTTCGGTTTTAACCTCAAATTCCGGTTGAGGGTAACTGAAAACCGAAGTCTCAGTCGGCGATTAGCAAGCTATTCGCCCCCATGATTGTAGTATCATGGAACTTGAAGCCGAATGTCCAAAAAATAGTTTTACACAATATAATTCATAAAATAGCATAAGTTTTAGAACAAAATTATATCGTGTCCAAATATCATCGGTGAACCATGAGTTTGCTATGACACCGCTGAATTTTTTTTTTTTTATAAATACGTGGCGGAAGCATTAACGTTAATTAAACCATTATAATAATATAAACATATCATAATTACATAACCAAAACAGTTGACAGCTAGCATTTAACTAATACATTTGGTGTCACGTGACGTTTCAACAAAAGTTTAGTTTTATAGGAAAAGACACATCAGAGTTGGCTCCTGTCAAACATAACATCAGCATGCCCCGTCTTCTCCCCAAAAGCATCATCTTTACAAAAGCTAATAACCTGCAGGGAGGAGATGGAGGGGAATTAGCACGAAGCTAAGTGAGTACGACTAACCACAGGCAATAGTATACAGAACAGTTATACTAATCATGTCACAAAGAGCTAACACACAAATATCACCCAAGTGCCGTCTACAGAGACTCTGGCGGCTCGGCCAAACCATTAACCACCAGTTGATCGGGCTGGGGCTTACCAGAAGTTCCTCCACCACCGTATGTATATACATAATCCACACGCAACGGATGCGTCATTCACATATATATACACCACGGCTGTCTAGGCTACCACAGAGGAACCCAACCCGCAGGTTGATCTCTCCTACCGAGGCTACCACACAATAGGGACGCACTGGGCTCCGACAGACAAGCATCAACTAACATGCAGTCATCACAATAAACTAACTAACTGTATCAATAAGTACAACTAACTAGCATGGCAGTCATAATATAACATGCTACTCTATACTAAATTCCACAGTTAGTCCCACTCACCGATTACCAGCAAACGAGAAGGTGTTCAGCTATCTAATCACTGAACCTTCTCTTTCTCCTTTTCTCCTGAGAAATACATATACACGAGTTAGTTTATGTCCATAAACACCAAATAACACAAATATAGAAATTTTGTCAGAAAATCTGTCCGCTAAAATTTTTCTGTTTAACACTTATGCACTTTTGAAATTTTCATCAAAATCTCAAAATACAAACGGGCAGCATAACGGCTAGAAATCAACGCTTAGTAAAAATTTCCACTGCCCAAGACACTCGGTCGACTGTCAGAGACAGTCGGCCGATTGTCTACACACACTCGGCCGATTGACAAGTCACTCGGTCGATGGTCTTTCACAGACACACTCGGCCGTGGGTCTCACTCACTCGGTCGATGGTCGAGTCAGTCGGTCGAGTGTCTCGAGACACTCGGCCGACCGTGTTCATCTGCAGAAGCTGAAGCCAAAGTGACGGGTTTCACCCAAATTCATCCAATTCTTGCTCTAGAGCTCGATTTTTACCTCAAAACTGACCAAATCTAAGACACTATACATCAAGAAACATAAACCCACAAGATTTGGACTCAAACAACATCAAATTCAACTCTTTTGACCCAAATTACCCACTTTGTAAAAACGATCACAAAAACCCAATTTGAGCAAGAATCACTACATGAATCTATGAGAAGCTTACCTTAAAATGATCACGAAATCACCGAGAACAAGAAGCTATGATTAATTGAGCTCAAGACCTTGATTTGAAGATTAGGGTTTGATAGGATGGAGAGGTGAGTGAACGGGTGGGTTTGGGGAATTTTCTAGAAAATGGAAGAATAACCCTCCCACCAAACATTTATGAGTCTTAAAACTCATACATCACAACACACGGGTATTTATCAGTTATCTGATATCTTTCGTACATCATTTGGCAACCCAAACGAAGTCCAAATTAAATAAACAAACCTGTTCTGTGACCCTTGTCACAAACTGGTCCTAACCACATTATTATTTAATAATAAATATTAAATAAAAATAAAAGCATATAATAACACAATACAAACTTAAGGGCAAAATAGTAATCTTACATCTAGGCCCGATTGAGGATGTTACATTTGCACACCTCAATTTGTTATGGCATATGTATGTTGACCGCGGTTAAACATAGATGCAGTTGATCTTTACGGAGATCATCCCTCTGGGGATTAGATTCATTAGTCTTAAAAGCTAATTTGCATTGTGCCCCCCCATTGTACGAAACATATCCTTCTCATGGTTAGGATAAGTCTGACCACCAAAAATCCTGTTTGATGCTGAGGTTAGGTGGATTTCCAGCCAATCTTAGGGATGACTTTTCAAGATTTTTCGTCAACCTACAGCTGTTCTGGACTACATCTTCTAACATAAGTTAGCAAGTGTGTCAATTTGGAAGACTTTACTTCCTTACGGGATGGACTTGATTCATCCTCTATTACTCGTAATAGTGGAATATTCAGGTTTATACGTTCCAAAGCAATGATATCTGCAATAACTTCATAGAAACATGTGATATATGGTTCTCAACATAAGGTTTTATAAATTCTTGTTATACTTGGTTTTCTTTTATAGGTTTTAAACAAATAAACTTATGCGTTTTTAATGTATTGAGATGATAATTTCGGTTTTTGACACCTATGCTTTAATCGCTCGTAGTTACCTTAAAAATTCATTTGATATATTTGTTTAAAATTTTTATAAATCTTGATAAAAATCACCAAATTATAAGTTCTCGAGAATTTATATATTCCCACCCCATACTTAAGATTATGTAATGCCCTCATTACATAAAATCAGATAATAATGTATAAATTTGAGAGGACAAATAGTGTGAAGTAAATGGAACTTCCTTTGTTAACCCATTTGGATTTTCAAATTGTTTTACCTATGATTTTATCCAACGTTTGTATCACAATGTAATTCGATGTTTCGTTTCGTCTAATTGCATTTTCTTCTGTACCTGTCAAAACCATGTTAAAAACATACAAAACATGGGGTTGTACTTCAATCGTACAAAACAATATTACCCCACACTAATTTCTTACTAATATATAATAAAACCTAAGAAGTATAAAAAGTATCAATACACACCATACAATTATGTTATTACAAACCATAAAAATAAAAATATTTTAAAGAATAGAACTAGTTAAATGGATTCCAAAATGGGCCTCCCTGTTCGCCCTCTTCCTATTGCTGTCGCTGCCGTTGTTCGTTTAGGCGTTGTTCCTCGTAGAAACGCCTATATGCATCCTGACTCGCGGCTATGGCGGCGTTGTGGTCATATGGTGGAGGTAGAGGGTCATCGGGTGATTGCCATGGGGGATATGATGGAAAGGCTGAGGGTGCGTAAGCTTGCGGGTTAGACGCGTATAGATATGCCTGTTGGTGCGCCCACTCTAATTGATTTCCCATTCCCCTCTGATCATATCGGATGTTGGACAGCATATTATATTGATCTAGCTGGGTATGCCTAATGTCCCCTAATTGCCGAGATAAAGCAGTGTACTGATCTTCTGATCTCGCTCCCCAGTTTTGATATGAATTACGTACATCTAAACTCAATGCGTTAAACGAGTTTTGGAGCATATCGAAATCAGAAGTACCTGTATGAGACGAGCTAGCCTGATCTGTCTCTCTGCTTCTCCTCCTAGCTTCCCTCGCGGGTTCATCATCCTCCTCCATAGGTGCGTGAGCAGCAACTTCCTGTTGCCTTAAACTTCGTACCCCACCCCTCACACGTATAGCCTTAGCTGTCTTATACACCTCCAATCCTAAAGTACGAACCCGTTGATCTATCGGCTAGATTGGAGGATCTAATTCGTTCAGGTCGAGACCGAACCAGGCTGCCAAACACGTGACATAGTGTCCTCCCGACATGTCACTAGATCCTCGAGCACCCTTACCTATATGGGCCAAAAAGTAGGCCACTCCATAGGGTATACTAATAAATGTATCCCTATCTCTGATTGCATCCAAATACCAAAGGTCAACATAATTAATCTTATCTGTATTAAGGAATGCCCTTTGGTTAATTGTGTTTGCTATAAATTTATGAATTATTCGATAGCGAACATCAGTGATCTTAAGGTATGATTCTTGGCCTGCTACATATGTATTCTTTTGGGAAAAAGAACGCCAGACGCTCAAAGAATCATAATCTCCTGTATATTTAGCTCCTGTAAAAATATATTCCCAAAAACCTGGAGCATTTATCTGATTACCGTCGTAAATTCCTAAAGCCAAAGTCATGTCACCTAGGGACATTTCTCTATCTACCCCACCCAGTCGAAATTGTAGAAATCTAGTATCTTCGATATTTTCCGGGTTTACATTCATCCTAACGGTAAAGTAAAATTCCAAACACAATTCTCTATATACAGGAGAATTCAATCTAAACAATTTCTCAAAGTCATTATAATACCTAATTTCCCCAAATTCATTCGTGAAACTTTGGGTTAAAATTTCCCTTATCGGTGTATCTAAGTTGACTGGGTCTCCTAGGGGATCCCAATCAACAACGTAAACTGGAGAGATGGTTCGATTTACCAGAATGAGTAAATCCTTAACTTTTTGCACCCTTTGATGTAATTCGTTAGGAAATTGCAGGATCGGGTGTAGGTTCAAGAGTTGTTGTTCCATTTCGGGGGTAACTTGATCTTGTGCTTGTTGTTGGTTAAATGCCCTCATTCTAAATGGTCCCTGCATAACATTTTAAAACAAGAAAATCATCCCAATAGGATGTGTTAATGTTAGCAAAGAGTCTAAATTCAACCTACAAACTTGTTTTCAACACCACATGAATCAATTTATTTCAACAACTTTGGAAGTTTTAGTTCTATGATTCAAAACAAAACAGAAACAAACCAAAAATCATAAATCAAAAATCAAGTTTCATATGCAAAGTTTAATTCACAAGTGAAAACACACAATTTATCTAAGTGTATCTAATTCAATTCAATCACATTGCGTGTATTTCAGCTTCTAAACAATCCTTAATAACATTAAAGTTCATACTTGATTCATTAAAATGACAAAAACTATCAAAATCATACTAAATTAAAAATTACAAAATCAAACAAACAAAATCATGTTCAAGAGTTATAACTACTGACAAAATAAACATTTAATTACAACCAAAATAACACACCTCAGTAGCAATTTCACAATTATCCCCAATTTGTATAAACCCTAATTTTTTAATAACCAATTAAACATCAATTTTTCATGCTAATCGGGTTTAATATCATACTAACAACAATAATATAGCAATAATCAAGCAAAAATCAACAAGAACATGTATATACTTCGGATTAAAGCTATAAAGAAATATAATGAAAAATTGGAAGAACACTAGGTAAAATGGGTTTAGGACCCTTACCAATCTAGGCATGTTGAAAGATTGAAGAATTGGAGAAGATTGGAAGTGTTAATTTAAGTTTTTGGGTGTGATTTTCGGGTTTTTGTGTTAGGTTTTGGTCACAGCAGCAGAAATAAAAAAAATGGGAGTGTGAAAACTGTCTGCTGCTCGATCTGATATGTCCAGCTATTTTTTGACCTTACGCGTTTCGTGTAGGTCTACACGATTCGCGTATGCTTTGAATTCCACGCGTTTCGTGTATGTCTACACGATTCGCGTATGCTATGTCTGTAAAATTTTTTTTTTTTCGTGGTTTACTATTTAACAGATATCTTATGAATCCAACAAGAAATTTCGTGCAATTTGAAAAATGATAATTCAGTTGTAACACTTAACATTAATCGTTTTCAATGAAAACATATTGAACTCAAGGTTCATCACTTTTAAATGGTAGACCGTTTTAATAGAACATACAACAAACAAAAACAAACCAAACACACCAAAACATTAGACACAAAAAATGCACAAACACACAATTGGCGAGAAAAAGATTTAAAGAGTGAAGCCTCGTTGGCTCGCCTAGTGGAGTCGCATTATTTCGCTCCCCATTGCTTCGTAGGCGTAACCTCGCTGGTTTAAGAGGTTTTCTTCTGCACATTTTAAAGGCCCTTCTCGGCATAAGGTTACGTACTCGTAATTAGAGTCCGTTTGGTTCTTTGGGCAATCTCCGGAGTGAGTCGGTTTTTCACATTTCACACATTTACCCAAATGACGTGCTCGACGCCTTTTAGCTGATTTAGATTTTCCACTTGCATAGTTTGTCTCATTTAGTTTCTGTCTTTCTTCTTTCCTCGCCTTATCGCATCTTTTCTTAATATCTAACACCACATCCCTCGGTAAAATCTTATCGCACTTTAAAATGAAATGGTTGTAGATATACTGACTGCGCATCTTGAAATTACACAATAAAAACAAAAAGAAATTAAAAAGGTAGAATGGAGGGAGAAGACTAGTTCTTTAGGGTCTGCTAGGGAAAGACCAATCTAACCCCACTCTTAAAGATAAGAATAAAAATCGAGAATGGAGTTTAAAACCTTAGAGTTACCCTGAATTTATTTGTCCTTAGGGTAGAAGGTGGTTTCGTTTCTTTCCGTAGTATTGATTTCTTCAAAGTATAACTTGAGTCTGTGTCCGTTCACTTTGAAAGTTCCACCGTCTTTACCATACAACTCTGCATATCCAGATGGAAAAACCTGTTTTATTATATATGACCCAGTCCATCGGGATCTAAGTTTACCAGGTGAAAACTTGAAACGTGATTGGAATACCAATACTTTATCCCCTTGTTCAAATTCTTTCTTTTTTAATCGTGCATCGTGCCATACTTTAGTTTTTTCTTTATATGTTTTAGAATTTTCGTAGGCTTGTAATCTTAATTCATCTAGTTCGTTAAGTTGTGATAACCTATTTTCTCCGGCTTGTACAAGGTCAATATTGCATTCTCTCATAGCCCAGTATGCCTTGTGTTCAACTTCAACAGGTAGATGACACGCTTTACCGTATACAAGTCTAAATGGTGTGGTACCTATTGGTGTTTTATATGCAGTCCTAAAAGCCCACAACGCGTCATCTAACTTGCGTTGCCAGATTTTAGGGTTGTTATTAACCGTCTTCTCAAGTATACATTTTAAGGCACGATTCGTGTTCTCCACTTGACCACTTGTTTGCGGGTGGTACGGAGTAGAGAAACGATGAGTTACGCCATACTTCTTCAACACCTTTTCAAGAAGGTTGTTGGTAAAATGTGTTCCTCGGTCGGATATGAGTGCTTTTGGGATTCCAAAGCGTGAGAAGAGATTTTTCAAGAAGTTTACCACCACCCTAGCATCATTTGTAGGCAAAGCTTTTGCTTCAGCCCACTTGGATACATAGTCAACGGCTACTAGTATGTACTTGCACTTATGTGAACTTGGAAAGGGTTCCATGAAATCGATTCCCCAAATGTCAAAGATTTCACAAACTTGGATGCCGGTTTGAGGCATCTCATCCTTTTTCGTGATGTTACCCGTTCGTTGGCATGCGTTACAAGTCCGAACGAAATCATGGGCATCTTTAAAGATCGTGGGCCAATAAAAGCCCGATTCAAGGATTTTTCTTGCAGTGTGGTTTGGTCTGAAATGACCGCCGGTTGGCCCTTGATGGCAATGCTCAAGAATTTGTTGAGCTTCTTGTCCGTACACACAACGGCGAATTATTTGATCCACACCAACACGAAATAGGTCTGGGTATTCCCAGAAATATGACTTCAAATCTGCAAAGAATTTCTTCTTTTGCTGATAAGTAAGTCCTTTTTGTAGAATGTCTGAAGCAAGATAGTTTGCAAAATGGGCAAACCATGGGATTTCAGATTCTTTTTCAACCCTCATTAGAGATTCGTCAGGAAATGTATCTTTGATGATTGTATCATCAAGTTTATCTAATTCGGGGTTTTCAAGTCGGGATAAATGATCGGCAGCTAGATTCTCAGCTCCTTTCTTGTCACGTATCTCAATGTCAAATTCTGGAAGTAAAAGAACCCAACATATGAGACGATGTTTTGCATCTAGTTTCGAGAATAAATACCTAAATGCCGAATGGTCCGTGTAAACAATGGTCTTGGACAACACCAAATATGACCGAAATTTATCAAATGCATAAACAACCGCTAGGAGTTCTTTTTTCGTGGTGGTATAATTAATTTGGGCTCCCGTTAGAGTTTTACTTGCATAATAAATCGGAAGAAAATGATTATCGGGACGTTGTCCTAAAACAGCACCTAAGGCATAATCGCTTGCGTCACACATTAGCTCAAATGGCATACTCCAATCTGGAGATACCATAATGGGAGCTTGTGTGAGTTTTGACTTAAGAATCGAGAATGCATTCTTGCAATTAGTATCAAAGTCAAATGGAGCATCCTTTTCAAGAAGCTTGGTCAATGGGCGGGCGATTTTAGAAAAATCTTTGATAAATCGCCTATAGAATCCTGCGTGACCAAGAAAGCTTCTAATGGCCTTAACATTTGATGGTTTAGGTAGCTTAGAGATAACTTCAATTTTAGCTTTATCTACCTCTATTCCCGCACGAGATATTTTGTGACCAAGTACAATGCCCTCTTTCACCATGAAGTGGCATTTTTTCCAATTTAGGACCAAGTTTGCTTTCTCACATCGGATAAGCATACGTTCAAGGTTGAAAAGACACGATTCAAAGGAGTCTCCAAATACGGAAAAGTCATCCATGAAGACTTCCATACAATCCTCTACCATATCATCAAAGATTGCCATCATGCACCTTTGAAAGGTTCCGGGTGCATTGCATAAACCAAACGGCATGCGGCGATAGGCAAAGGTACCGAAAGGACAAGTGAATGTGGTCTTTTCTTGGTCGTTGGGATCAATTGGAATTTGGAAGTAACCGGAGAAACCGTCTAAAAAGCAATAATATTCTTTTCCCGCTAATCGTTCAAGCATTTGATCAATAAAAGGTAACGGGAAATGATCCTTTCTAGTGGCATCATTTAGACGTCTGTAATCAATACAGACTCTCCAGCTGGTAACTGTTCTAGTTGGGACGAGTTCGTCCTTTTCATTTAATATAACGGTTGTACCCCCTTTTTTGGGTACTACTTGTACTGGACTAACCCATGGACTATAGGAGATGGGGTAGATTAACCCGGCGTCAAGAAGCTTGACGACCTCCTTTTTAACAACCTCTTTCACGTTGGGATTTAGCCTGCGTTGTCTTTGTACTACGGGTTTGTAGTCATTCTCAAGGAGAATTTTATGTGTACAATAAGACGGGTTTATTCCCGGAATGTCGGTTGTTTTCCAGGCTATAGCCTTTTTATGGGTTTTTAATACAGAAATTAGCTTATCCTTCTCATTATCTGAAAGATGTGAAGCAATAATTACTGGTAATTGAGATGTACCTTCGAGATAAGCATACTCCAAGTGTTTGGGTAGCTCTTTAAGCTCTAGTACGGGTGGTTCTTCTAAGGAATTTTTTATACGAAATCTATCTTCATTTCTGATTTCCTCAAACGATTCCTCTTCCATGGGAATTTCTTCTATTATGGTCTCGTCATCCGTGACCACCTTCATCAACTCATCAAAATCTTTATCAATATTGAAGTATTCATTCTTACTTACCGGGGCTAACCCCGGGATATCAATTTCAAGTAGCTCCTTCAATTCATTCTCGACACAAAGATCTATAACATCAATTTGAAAACAAGAGTCATCGGTAGAAGTGGGTCTTTTCATGGCTTTGTCAATGTGACAAATTATTCTCTCGTTTCCCACACCTAGACTCAATTGTTCTTTTTGGACATTAATGATAGCATCTGCAGTGTTTAAGAAAGGACGTCCTAAAATGATAGGAACTTTTGTGTCCTCTTGCATTTCTAGAATAACAAAGTCAACGGGAAAGATAAGTGAGCCAACTTTTACAAGTATATCCTCGGCTATACCTATGGGAGTATCAAATGATTGGTTTGCTAATCGAATACCCATCCGGGTTGGTTTTAAGTCTCCTAAGTCAAGTTTTAAATATAATGAGTAAGGCATTAGGTTAACACTTGCACCTAGGTCGGCTAGTGCATCGTACACCACCGAATCACCCATCATACATGGTATGATAAAACTACCAGGGTCTCCTAATTTTGGAGGTACATTTTGTTTCTTTAAAATGGCCGAACATTCCTCATGAAGGAATGTGGCAGAAACATCGTGGTATTTACCCTTCGAAGATATGAGATCCTTTAAAAACTTCCCATAATTGGGCATATCCCTAAGAACCTCCGCGAGTGGCATGTTAATGCTAATTTGCTTAATCATGTCCGCAAATTTCTCATATCGCCTCGCGAGTTTGTCTTTCTTTAATGCTTTTGGGTATGGAATAGGTTCCTTATGCACCTTTACTGTTGGTTCTTCACTTTTCTTTGGTATGACCTCAGGTGGATCATCTTTCTCTTGTTCTTTGTCAACTTGCTCATTTTCATCAACCGGTATTTGAAAAACAGAAGGACATAAAGGAACTTCCGGGGACTTAAGAGTCTCCGGTTTAGTAGTTAAACCACTTCTAGTAGTTATAGCATTTACATGCTCGTTCCTTGTTTGGGGGTTGTTGGGATTCACTTGAGTATTTGAGGGGAGAGTACCTGGTGGTCTCTCTGATAGTAACTGTGATATCCTTCCAACATCCCTTTCTAAGTTTTGTATTGTGGCTTGTTGATTTCGGATTTGCTGAGTTTGGAGCTCTGCATTTTGCTCGTGCTTAACCATAAAATCTCTTAAGAGATCTTCTAAACCAGATTTCCTCTCAGGTTGAGGTTGCATAAGTGCTAGTGGTTGTGGTTGATTGTGTTGGAAATTATTTTGATAATTTCGTTGAGGTTGATTTCGGTTATTATAGCCTGGTGGCGGATTTCTTTGATTTTGATTTGGGAAATTCCGGTTATTTTGGTAACCTGGATTTCCTCCTTGATAGTTATTATTATTTTGATAGTTATTATTATTTGATCCTGAAGGTCCTCCTACTTGATAGCTGTTTATAGGAGGATATTTTCGGTTGTTTGCTTCTATAGCTGGAAAATCACTGAAGTTCATTTCACCTTTTTGTAAGTAACCTAAGAAATTTGCTTGCTCTTCCATTGTACTTTGATCACAATCTCTAGTAAGATGGGGACCTTGGCATAGTTCACATCCTACTCTGATAGCATGCATTTCCTTGGTTACTTTCTCGATTTGCCTTGCTTGATTTGCTATTTGAACTTTTAAAGAAGCAATTTCATCATTGCTTTCAATACTAGCAACATTTGATGATCTAGAGAATTCTATTTCTTGATGCCAATTATGGGAATGGGAAGCTAAATCAGCAATGATTGTGTGAGCGTCTTCAGGTGTTTTCTTCATGATCGAACCTCCGACTGCAACATCTATATCTTTTCTAGTTGCCACATTGACTCCTTTATAGAATATTTGGACCTTTTGGAATGTATTCAACCCGTGTTGAGGACATACCCTAAGCATTTTGTTGAATCGGGTCCAAGCTTCATAAAGAGTTTCATTAGGCTTTTGCATAAAGTGATTTATATCACTTTGCAATTTTGCTGCTTTTGAAGCAGGAAAGAATTCTGACAAAAACTTATCCATCATATCATTCCAGTTTTCAATATAACCTTCTGGTAATGAGTCTAGCCAATCTCTTGCATCATCTTTTAAGGACCATGGAAAGATTTTTAAACATGCAACTTCATCGGTGACATCTTTGATTTTGAAAAGCTTGCAAATGCTTACAAACTTACGAAGATGCTCGCTAGCATCCTCATTTGGGGCTCCACCGAATTGACATGTATTAGTCACCATGTGTAAAAATTGACCTTTTATTTCAAAGCCATCACTCATCGTGGGTTGGATGATTGCGTGGCCTTGACCTTTTCTTGTGGCCTTCATTAATGCTTCCATCGTTTGATTTGTATCAGCCATTTCTTCTTCTTCTTTAATAATCGGCTCTATGATTGGTTGAATTATTGGTTCAGAGTCGGATTCTAAGGAAAGTGACTCTAAATTTTTAGCAAGAATTTCTACTTCTTGGGCTCTTAAGCGTTCGTGGAATTTTCTTTCGGGTTCAGGGTGTGAAGGAGTTAATTCAGCGTTGGAGGAACGTAAGTTCATACATTAAACAATGATAAAAACCTTTAAACAAACAGATTATCCTTCTGATTTTGCCCACGTTTTGAATAGCCAAAAGATGCAGCAGAGGGGCAGGATCCTTCTATTGACCAATAAAATTGGTGATCCAACAACCCGGTCCACGTACAAATCCAACTACTACTACGAATCAGAAAAATTATCTATTTATTTAACTGCCAACTAACCGGCAGCGGCGCCAAAAAGTTGATGTTGCGAAACGTAACCTTTATTTATGAACGGATTTGAGTTGTTTTGTTACACGAATTGATTTATTGTATATGTGGTATTTTATTGAATTCAGGTTGATTTCACACATATATAGGCAACTAGTCCTATTCATGTAGTTTAGTTTGTTGGTAAATCCGATTCGTTCCACAGGGAGATGGAGTGTTTAATGGTTTTTAATAGTCTTTGATGTCAAACTTAATTAAAGGGGGTTTTGGATTAGGAATTTATAATATAACTGTAAAAGAAAATAACTTAACTAATTTACTTCATAAATAAAATTACAAGATTACAATAAATAACTTAAAAAGGAACTAAATGAAATTATGCTAATTATGATGCATTAATTATATTACTAGATGGTAATTAGTAAAATAGTAATTTTTAATAAAACTATATATTTAGAATTTTGTTTTAAGTAATTATAATATAAACTTATTTAAATTAACTAAATGACAAGTTTTAATTATATTAATATAAATTATTAGGAATAGTAATTTAACTAATTACAAACTAATTATAAATTATAAACTTTTAATTAACACTAATTATAAGGTTAAAACATGTATTAAGGTATTTTATAATAACTAATATTAATTATATAGTAATAACCTAATATTAATTATATAGTAATAACCTAAATATAAATAATTAAATAATTAAAACCCTAATTTTAACCCTACTGGTACTGTAGCCGGGTTGTAGACCGTACGCGTTTCGCGTATTTATACGCGTATCGCGTATACATTTAAACCTACGCGAATTGTGTGAATCTGGTCGTACAGTTTGATTTATAGGCGTACGCGTTTCGCGTATACCATACACGATTCGCGTATGACTTATAAACTGTGACAAACAGTCTGATACGAATTTTAAGTACTTTTATGTATTCTTTTTATATTTTAAAATATTAATTCGTAAATAATAGTAATAAAACTTTTTACAATAAATATAAATGGGATAAATGGAAGTGTTTACTTAATTGTGTCACCCCTAGGTCCATGGATTGTTTTAAGTTTACGCCCTATTTAAAATGTTCTAGTATCAAACTTTATATTTTTCTTTCGAATAAATATAAGGTTACAACTTAACTAAATAAAATCTAATTTTCATCGGATTCTTTTTAGAAAGCTACTATTCCCCAAGTATTTAAATTGAGACCTAGCCTAGTTTTGACTTTCGCCAATACCCAAATTATAACGGTTTCCCTTTTTATAATTTCACTGTCATGTACTTATTGATATTACCCAAACCACCGAAGTTTATTTCTAAATTGGTGTTAATAACTTATCCATAAATTCGTCTAGATCATTTTTAATGTTGAAGCTTAATTTATATAAATAAAAACAACTTTCGTTATTTAAATTTAATAAATTAAGTGGCAAGGGTTAAATACCTAATTACATAAAAATGGTTCTTTTAACTAGGCTCAATAAAAAATACTAAAGTTACATTTTAACTTTTACAAATGGTAGCAATCCATTTCACTAGGGGCTCTACATCTAAGCAAACACTATAGAAATTTAGCTATTCATTACACTAGGGTAAACATAAAAATATAGATATGCAAACATAATAACAACGCTAATTTTAACAGAGTAAACTTACTAAAATATCTTCACTTTCATTAACTTCAAACGGTAGAAAAATTACAATAATAACACCCCTTTCAAGCGTACAATAACACCCTTAATATTTGAAACTATCCTAAATACTTGAAACTAATTATACAGAGTAATAAAATGACACTATATTTGACTATAGTAATTGTTGTGTGTGTTGTATTTTTGCACACCCCCTGTACTCCGTATTTAACATGTAATAGAAGTAGTAGGTGAAATTTAGTTGGTTCTTTGCTGTAGCTCATTTTAAGAAAAAGAATTGTTTTAAAAATTAAAAGCCAGCCGCCCCATTATCATGTTCTGGAAACTATTCTGGCCTAATATTACGCGTTTCGTGTATGGTTACACGATTCGCGTATGACCAATATTCTACACGTTTCGTGTAGCTCTACACGATTCGTGTAAGAGTAACTGGCAGTTTTCTTTATTTTTCTTTTTCGTTTGTTCTTTGTTGATCCCGTGTTGACGTGTACTGATTTGGCACTTTCCATTTAAACTCTTTTCTTCTTTTATCTTGTACTTTCATTCGGATAAACGTTTCTTGATATAAATTTGGTTAAAAACTATCGTTTTATCGTCGTTTCTTCGAATAGCAAGCTCTTGTCTACTTTTATCGTTTTTCTCGTGAAATGCTCATTGAATGTCTTTGAAGATGGTAAAAACCTATGAAATATAAGTGATATTGCGTCGAATAATATGTATGTTTAGAGCAATATCATTGGGCTAAAAATATCTAAAATTGGGTAATTGGGCTTTGTACCATAATTGGGGTTTGGACAAAAGAACGACACTTGTGGAAATTAGACTATGGGCTATTAATGGGCTTTATATTTGTTTAACTAAATGATAGTTTGTTAATTTTAATATAAAGATTTACAATTGGACGTCTCTATAAATAACCATATACACTCGATCGGACACGATGGGCGGGATATTTATATGTACGAATAATCGTTCATTTAACCGGACATGGGAATGGATTAATAGTCTATGGAATTATTAAAACAGGGGTGAAATTATGTACAAGGACACTTGGCGTAATTGTTAACAAAGTATTAAACCTTGGATTACACGCAGTCGATATCCTGGTGTAATTATTAAACAAAGTATTAAAACCTTGTTACAGTTTAAGTCCCCAATTAGTTGGAATATTTGACTTCGGATATAAGGATAATTTGACGAGGACACTCGCACTTTATATTTATGACTGATGGACTGTTATGGACAAAAACCAGACGGGCATATTAAATAATCCAGGACAAAGAACAATTAACCCATGAGAATAAACTAAAAATCAACACGTCAAACATCATGATTACGGAAGTTTAAATAAGCATAATATATTTTATTTCATATTTCCTCGTGCTTTTATTTATTGTCATTTTAATTATTGTTATTTATTTTATATTGTTAGTTAAATATCGTCATTTACTTTACGCTTCGCTTAAAAAATAAAATCGACAAACCGGTCATTAAACGGTAAAACCCCCTTTTATATATTATTAATATAATATATTTTGTACGAATATAATTGTTTAAAATATAGTGTGAAATAAGCCAGCTCCCTGTGGAACGAACCGGACTTACTAAAAACAACACTACTCTACGATTAGGTACACTGCCTATAGTGTTGTAGCAAGGTTTAGGTATATCCCATTTGTAAATAAATAATTAAAACTTGTCATATTTTGTGTAAAATTATATCGTATTTAATAGTTTTTCCTAGTAAAATATAAGCTATTTCATATACACCTCGCAAAACATCAAGCTTGGACCTGAAAAAATAATAAACATGGTATATAAATGCCATAATGTTTCAGGAAAATTGAACGGTCGTTGGATGAAATTCATACCTTTGCCAGGTAACCTTTTTTGGTTACAAAATCCCCCTGTACCGGGTGTATGATACAATGACGGTAGTAAATCTGACCGGCTGGGTGGTGAAATTGACTGGTTACCCGAGTCGACAGTCGGGCTGGGCGTGTATGATTCCAACTTCATCTGCAGTACGAATGGTCAAAACCACGTGTCAGGAAAGATTTGTTGGATAGGGATGCAATATGCAAAAGATAGTGAGATATGAAAAGGAAAAAGATAGTGAGATATGAAAAAGCCAAAAGGCTATTTATAGAGCAAATTTGAAGACTTAAAAGGCAACGTGGGTATAATGACAGCCGTACACGTGTATCAATCTAAGGGTAATTACCTTGTTAAGAGGTCCGGTGCACGTTAGAATCAATAGGCGGTTGCATAATTACAATCATTACCTTTTCGGTAAACAGTGACAGTTGTCACCTCGATAAGTGGTATTGCAGTCGAAAATACATGTTGGTGACTGCACGCATACATTGCATTAAATGCTATAACAGTATCCGGTTACGCAAATATATTTAAATACTCTCACAGAGCTGTCCGGTTACAATTGAAATCTGACTAATACTCATATTGGCACTATTAAGCATGCTTAACTGGCTTAGTAAATTTGCAAGGCTAAATTGTGTATTCATTATTTCTTGCTAGTTCGACGTCATACACTTTATTTCATTGTATATAACATCGAACTGGGGGGACTTAATGATACGCATATCCGCAGGGCTGTGCGGATGCGCATCCAAGGCATTAAATCACACACAAAGGCGTGTGTCACGGGTATATTCTAGAAGAACGTATGGTATAATCAATACGGATTCTATTCCTTAAATAACAAAAGTTAGTTAAGGATGAGATTGCATTTAATTAGGGAAAGGATTCTACCAAAACCCTAATTCGTGAGCCTATAAATACATAGCTCATAAAACCCTAAATACATTCATTCGTTTACTGATACGTAAACTAAAAGCATACAAATCTCTATCGTACGAACAAAGCTTCTTACGATCTCTCTAAGACTTTCAGGTATGTATTGAACTATGAAACCTTCATGTCTTTGGGCCACTCAACCTCGTATGCTAGGTTGTTGGAGGACTGTCAAATCGGCCACCCTGTCGGGATCGAAACGATACCGACGTGGGTTATCCACGATTAAGCGTCGGAGGTTCGAATATTGTTAGTCCTTAAACCCCCTTTATTGCACTCAAGCGTAAGTTCACCTTGACCCCGTGAAAATATGCTTGATCAGCTACAAACTTGAAAGTAAACTAAATAAACAAGATCTTAAGTTGTAGAACTTAGATCTTAGCTAGATGTTGAAGATCCTAGACTAGAAAGTCTAGATCTAGTGTTCTTAAGTTAGATCCTAAGTTACAAAACTTGGATCTACACTTTAATGAAATCATAAGTTATGAAACTTAGATTTTCATCTTGTAAAATGTTTATATAAGCTTATAAGCTCTTGTTTACAACAAAATTAGAAGACCATAAGCTATATAAACTTAGATCCAACATAAGTGTTTGAGGTTATAACTAGAAAGTTATACTTTCATGTTCTTGAACTTATAAAGTTAACTTTAGTTTCAAGAAATATGAGATCAAGATTAACTAGTAATACTTGACCAAATTAATAATTAAAATACTTACAAAAGAAAGAAATAAACTAAAGTTACAAGTATTATGTTCATATTTGTTTCATACTTAAGAAGATTCAAGTCAAGCTTAGATCTTAAGAAAACAAACTTTAAGTCTACAAAACATGAACATAAGTAAGCTCTCAAGGCTTATGAGTTTTAGATCTTTAAAACATTTAAGTGTAGAACCATAAGTTATAGAAACTTAGATCCTTGTTCTTGGTTCTTCATCAAACAAAGATGAGAGTAACAAGATTACATGAAGATACAAACTAACAAGTTTGATCTTTTAGCAACAAACAACAACTAGTAACAAGTAAATGATGATGAACTTGATGATTTTTAAAGGAAAAAGAAGAAAGAAAATAAACATGTTACTTACAATTTTAGAGAGAAAGTTGAGAGAAAGATAAAGTAGTGTATGTATGTGTGTGTAAATGAAGTAGTAACTAGCAATATAAGTAACAAAAAAATGAAAATGGAATCTCCCTCCCCATTCAAAACCCACGGTTTTGGAGTCCAAAAAGGGTAAGTCAAAAGCCAACTTTCTAGCATGGGGTGAAGGTGTAAGCTTAGAATGGTATTAAAGTTAAATGTATGGGAAAGAGTTCTTGCATGCTTGAAACATTTTTATCTCCAACTTAGCTTAATTAATCTAGTTTAGTCTTAATAAATTACTAGCATAAAAGTGGGCTCTTAATAGTCCATTAAGAAAAGTAGGGTGGGCTTCCAAGTCCAAAAATAATAAGGGCCCAAGTAAGTAAGCAACAAGTTAGTAAAAGCCCAAGTAATTAACTACTTACATTAGTTAATTAAAAATGATTAATAAAAATTAATCATGAACGTAAATAATATTCTAAATATTATTCGTGAAAAGCGTGTGTCACAAAGACAAGTCGGGACATGGAAAGTCAAAGACGGTGACAAGTCCATTAAAGTAACTAGTAAGCATTAGTAAACACTAAGCTCAATTAAATAAGCCCTTAAGCCAAGTAATTGTTATAATAAATAACAATCAAGTTTACGCAGTCATAATATTCCAATTACGAAAAAAGTTTAACGCGTACCAAGTACGTATCTCGTTTAAAATGATAAGTGACACCAACGGTCGTAAAAGTATTCGAGGATCAAGTTAAGTGATTACACACTTAATAGCACGTAGTAAGATACTAATGAGAGTAATTAATCATGATAAAAGATCCCAGAGCATAAGCTAGCTCAGTACGCAAAAATACGTAGTTTCGTGAAAGCACAAAAGCAAGTCGAAAAATCCTGACCGTTACAGGCGGAGAAGATAGGGGATTAATAACGCGCAAAAGTCATGTTTTTAACTTCGATATGTTTCCCATTTTAAATGCTTTTATCAAATAAATACTCCAATAATCCCTTTTATTGGCTTATTTTATAGATATCGTAAAAGCGAATCCAATGGTGCAAGAATAAAGAAAACGGAGCTAAAACAAAGAAAACAGAGCAAAAACGGTGAACGATCAAGAAACGCACCCTTGGACACACCTGGATCCGGTTGGTCAGACTCGGATCCTTGTACCTGTTTAAATGCTAACAGGATACCCAGCATCCGGACTACACACCCGGCACAATCACATACAGACTAGGATCTGATACCTTGGTGGTACTCAGATTCGACCACAACCAATAAACCGGAAGCAAGACAGGACCGCATCCGTGCATAGCCAAAATGCCGACCACCTCCACACTCGAATGCAGGTCCAAAATCCCAAACCGATCGTTTTCAGCAAAGTTTGAATTTTTATTCCATGTTACTAATCCGAGTATTTTTCCAAACATTAAAATTTGGGGACTAAAAACATAAATTGTTTCAGCGGCCAGTCTTGTCAAATTCAAAATACTCATAGCCTATAAATACTTCCAAACTCCACCATTTCAAACACACTCTTCACACTTCACTTGTATAGTTCATTCTTCACATTTTGTTCGCCATTCGCGATTAATTAGCGAGTTATGGTTTGAGGCATTCTCACATTTAAGAAGATATTTATTAGTCAAATAATATCTATAGATGAACGCAAAGAGTTGTAATAGCTAGGAATGTTATTCGGGAGGTGTCAAGTATTGTAATAGTCAGACTTATTCAATATATCCGATGATTTCTTTTCTTTATCTACCTTTATTATTATTGTTAATTATATCTTCTATATTGTTGTTATATTATGATTTTACCGTGATATTTGTCTGTTATTATCTTGTTTCTTGAATGTTTTATCTTTAATAATTAACTTATATATGTTATAATAAGAGGAATCATTGATTATAATTTGCTCACCTCGACTGATTATTGATATTTAGTTTATGGATTATCCTTTCCAGTTATCTTCGTGGCTATAACATATTATTAGGACCTGATCAATTCTAGTAATGGTAAGTAGTTATCTGTGTTAAACGCCATAATAAGGATTAGGAAGCTACGAGTAGACACTTGTAAATTGTTACCCGTAGTCTAGTTCTCATAGTGAATTATCCGATTTAAGGTTATGGTCAATGTAGGTTTTAGTGCTTAGTAATATAGCTTGCTGAAAGATATGGTCCGCGTTAGAAGCATATCATAGAGGTATTGTCATATGATCCGGGGTTATATAAATATTTCGAAAAGAAGAAATATCTCAATCTTATTAGTATGGATAGGTTTCCACCAACTTAGAATAACCCAGGAATCACTAGCTCTAATATTGAGTACGTTATTCTTAAGGATGTTTAATTCCATCTAGAGACGATGTTGGGGGTTGGATATCCTATTTCAGTCATAATCACGATAACCTAGTTCTTAGTAACAAATCAAGATAGACACTAGACTACCTTGATAAAGGATTTGTGTTTACCCTTTGCAAATCAATCTACCTTCTTAAAAGCCCCTGTTTTTATTACTTGTCGGGTCATTCTAAATAATCATATCTAACTTTACTTGCTTTATTTACTTTATCATTTTTATTAGAAAACCTAAAAACATAACCAATGCTTACCTAATTGTGACTTTCTATTGAAAGTTCACTTAAAAATAACACCACCTTTGTTTCAAGTCGTAATGACATTCAAAGATCGACCTCAGGTTATACTTACTACTTACTGGTTATAACAAGCAAGTAGTTAATATATAGTTTGAGCCCTAGCTATATATATATATATATATATATATATATATATATATATATATATATATATATATATATATATATATATATATATATATATATATATATATATATATATATATATATATATATATATATATGTGTGTGTGTGTGTGTGTGTGTGTGTGTGTATGCGTGTGTGTGCGCGCGTGTGTGTGTGTGTGTGTGGGTGGGTGTGGGTGTGGGTGGGTGGGTGTGTGTGTGTGGGTGGGTGTGTGTGTTTAAATATTCTTCCCAGGTCCACAATCACGTCACTGTTTAACGGCCAGTGAAAATACACGTGCTTGTAAGGCTGCCACTTGATACAAACTGAAACGCTCTTCACACAATTTTTTTGATAGGTGTTGCGCGTGTCGTGAACATAAGTCCGCAGCGCGCACTATAAGGGGATCCAGCATATAACATTTTCAAGTAATAGTGTGTGGTGCACACATTTTTGTGAAATGTCCCGTTCATATAGATTATAAACGTTTCATATTAATTGATTTTGTCGCGAGGTTTTGACCTCTATATGAGACGTTTTTCAAAGACTGCATTCATTTTTAAAAGAACCATAACTTCTATTTTATTGATAAAGGTTTAAAAAGCATTACATAGATTATCAAATAATAATAATCTAAAATATACCGTTTTCACACGACTATTACATAATGGTTTACAATAAAAATATCTTACATCAAAATAAGTTTCTTGAATGCAGTTTTTACACAATATCATACAAACATGGACTTCAAATCCTGTCCTTATTTTAGTATGCAACAATGGAAGCTCTTAATAATCACCTGAGAATAAACATGCTTAAAACGTCAACAAAAATGTTGGTGAGTTATAGGTTTAACCTATATATTATCAAATCATAATAATAGACCACAAGATTTCATTTTTATAACACATCTCATATCAGGCATTTCGCAAACGGCATAGAGACAAAAATCATTCATATGGTGAACACCTGGTAACCGACATTAACAAGATGCATATAGAATATCCCCATCATTCCGGGACACCCATCGGACATGATAAACTCGAAGTACTAAAGCATTCTAAATTTCAGAATGGGGGTTGTTAGTTCCCGTAGATCTACCTTTAGGATTCGCGTCAATTAGGGGCCAGTTCCCTAATTCTTAGGCTACCAAGCTAAAAGGGGCATATTCGGTTTAATAATTCAACCATAGAATGTAGTTTCGATTACTTGTTTCTATTTCGTAAAACATTTATAGAACTGCATGTATTCTCATCCCAAAAATATTTGATTTTAAAAGTGGGACTATAACTCACTTTCACAGATTTTTACTTCATCGAGAAGTAAGACTTGGCCACTGGTCGATTCACGAACCTATAACAAATATGTACATATATATCAAAGTATGTTTAAAATATATTTACAACATTTTTATTACGTTTTAATGATTTGAGTTTGTTAAGTCAGCAGTCCTCGTCAGTAACCTACAACTAGTTGTCCACAGTTAGATGTACAGAAATAAAGCAATATATATTATCTCGAATCAATCCACGACTCAGTGTCTACAAGTCTTAGACTCGATCACAACTCAAGGTATATATATTATTTTGGAATCAACTTCAACCCTGTATAGCTAACTCAAACATTACTGCATATAGAGTGTCTATGGTTGTTCCGAAATATATATATATATATATATATATATATATATATATATATATATATATATATATATATATATATATATATATATATATATATATATATAGATGGGTAGATATGATATGTCAAAACATTGTATACGTGTCTATGGTATCCCAAGATTTCATAATACGTAAAATACAATATAAATTAGTTAGGATATATTTAGTCTAGATATGTTACAAAATTTTCGTAGCTAAAACTAGCAAATTTATCTAATTTTGTTTTACCCGTCATTTCTTCGTTTCAAATCCGTTTTGAGTGATTCAAGTTGCTATGGTTTCATATTGAACTTAAGTTTATGAATATAAACAGAAAAAGTATAAGTATATAGTCGGAAATACAGGTTACAAGTCAATATTATAAGAGGTGGTCATTTTAGTCGCAAGAACGATTGATGACCATTTTGAAAAACATACTTCCACTTTGAGTTTAACCATGATTTTTGGATATAGTTTCATGTTCATAAGAAAAATTATTATTCGAGAAGAACAACTTTTAAATTAAAGTTTATCATAGTTTTTAATTAACTAACCCAAAACAGCCCACGGTGTTACTACGACGGCGTATGTCTGGTTTTACGGTGTTCTTCGTGTTTTCAGGTTTTAAATCATTAAGTTAGCATATCATATAGATATAGAACATGTGTTTAGTTGATTTTAAAAGTCAATTTAGAGGGATTAACTTTGTTTGCGAACAAGTTTAGAATTAACTAAACTATGTTCTAGTGATTACATGTTCAAATCTTCGAATAAGATAGTTTTATATATATGAATCGAATGATGTTATGAACATCATTACTACCTCAATTTTAGTAGGTAAACCTACTGGAAGTGACAAAAATTGATTTAGCTTCAAAGGATTCTTGGATGACTTGAAAGTTCTTGAAGTAGAATCATGATACGAAAACAAGTTCAAGTAAGATTTCCACTCGAAATAAGATAGGTATAGTTATAGAAATTGAATCAAAGTTTGAATACCAGTATTACCTTGTATTAGAAAGATATCTTACTGTAAATAAGAAAGATTTCTTGAGCTTAGATGGTTACTTGGATTGGATTAGAAAGCTTGGAAGTAATCTTGCAAACTTGATAGTATTCTTGATTTTATGAAACTAGAACTTATAGAATTTATGAAGAACACTTAGAACTTGAAGACAGAACTTGAGAGAGATCAATTAGATGAAGAAAATTGAAGAATGAAAGTGTTTGTAGGTGTTTTTGGTCGTTAGTTTATGGATTAGATATAAAGGATGTGTAAGTTTGTTTTCATGTAAATAATTCATGAATGATTTATAATATTTTTTATAATTTTTTGAGATATTTCATGCTAGTTGCCAAATGATGGTTCCCACATATTTAATAACTCACATGGGCTACTAAGGAGCTGATGATTGAGTGTATATACCAATAGTATATATATCTTAGAAGCTGTGTATTGTACGAGTACGAATACGGGTGCATACAAGTAGAATTGTTGATGAAAATGAATGAGGATGTAATTTTAAGCATTTTTGTTAAGTAGAAGTATTTTGATATATGTCATGAAGTCTTCCAAAAGTGTATTAATACATCTTAATATACTACATGTATATACATTTTAACTGAGTCGTTAAGTCATCGTTAGTCGTTACATGTAAGTGTTGTTTTGAAACCTTTAAGTTAACGATCTCATTTAATGTTGTTAACCCATTGTTTATTATATCTAATGAGATGTTAAATTGTTATGTTAACATGATAACATGGTGTATGAATATATCTTAACATCATATATATATGTTAAAATACTATTACAACGATAATCGTTACATATATATATTGTTTCGAAATCCTTAAGTTAGTAGTCTCATCTTACTTGTATAGTTCATTGGTAATACACTCAATGATATACTTAATTATCATTTTATCATGTTAAATATAGTATATCAATATCTTAATACAATACATATGTATTTAGTAAGACGTTGTTATAACGATAATCGTTATGTATATCGTTTCGAGCTTCATAATTCAATATTCTCATTTTTTTTATGTATATCACACATTGTTAATATACTTAGTGAGATACTTACTTATCATAATCTCATGTTAACCATATATATGCCCATATATATATATATATATATATCATCATGTCGTTTTTATAAGTTTCAACGTTCGTGAATCGCCGGTCAACTTGGGTGGTCAATTATCTACATGAAACTAATAACAAATAATCAAGTCTTAACAAGTTTGATTGCTTAACATGTTGGAAACATTTAATCATGTTAATATTAGATATCATTTAATATATATAATTATGGAAAAGTTCGGGTCACTACATTTTGGGCGGCGCACTGCAGCAGTGCCAGAATCCTATCATCTTTTTAACCAAAATGACACCTATGCGAAAGCACACAAAACACTTTTGTCCCATTTAATGACAAGTAAAACCATGAAATCCCTGGAGTTTTGACGCTCAACCGCTTACCGAAAGTGCCAAGCCACCGGCCTAGAGTGACTTGTTGAACATCGTTGTTGACTGCATTAAAATATCTTAAAATGTCATTAAAAACATTCCATTTTGGGTCAGGCCTCCGGATGGAAGTGCCAGGCCACCGACCTGAGGTTCCTTAGTGACTAAGTCTTTTACCTCATCGAATTTGGACTTTTTTCATCAGGCCGCCGGCCTAAATGGCTAGGCCTCCATCCCTAGAGTAGTCCGGGGCCACTGCCTTGTACTTGAAATTTGTAGATCTACGTCTTATGGAACTCTCGGCATTGGATTCACCTTAATCGGAGTCCATATGACTGAGTTATGGCCAAAACCGTGACAACGCGCAGATTTCCAAGGTTCTATCAGAATTTCTTCAATGTTTAGCTCTATCATTTAAAAATATCTTTGCTCTTTTGATTTATTC
This sequence comes from Rutidosis leptorrhynchoides, assembly GCF_046630445.1. NCBI lineage: Eukaryota > Viridiplantae > Streptophyta > Magnoliopsida > Asterales > Asteraceae > Rutidosis > Rutidosis leptorrhynchoides. The sequence continues at coordinate 386,000,709 of NC_092335.1, forward strand.
TATCTTTTGGTTTGTTTTCCATGTAAATGTACATGTTTATATCACAAATAAACGTTTTCACACGGTTTGTAACCTTTGCTCATTTTCCCCAAATAAGCAAAGGAGTAAGTCGTTTAATATGTGAAAACGAGAAAGATGACACTATAAAAAGGGTATAAAAACATGTATGGTGCTATTACATCCCCCCACACTTGAACTTTACTTTTTCTCAAGAAAACTCAATTTTTTGAAAAACGGGGATCAACTAGTGCAAGGACTTATAAGCTTAATGATAAGCTTACTTTGAAGAATAAAGTCTCACAACTTTCTATGAGATCTTATAGAAAACTTTCAAGTCCAACCATTCCAGACTGGAGCCTTAGGTGGCCAGGTGATAAAGCACCCCTTGGGCTTACTTGTCCAAATCTCAAAGGTCACAAAGTTATCTCAACTTAAATGTCGACTTTCTATGAGACTCATGTAGCCTACGTTCGACCAACTTATCCTAACCAGATTGTTTTGGTAAGCTAGGTGATAAAGCACCCCTCATGATCTTGTCGAGTACTAAAAGGCCTACGATTGAAATAATCAGTTCAAAGTAGACTATCATGAAATTTTTTATCTCTTAGAATCTTTTAAAAGTTTCAAGATATTTGAAAAATGTACCAAGAATTTTGATAAAAATAAGAAAAAATGAAGAATTCACTCCCCCCAACACACACACACACACACACAAAATCCTACTACAACGATAATATAATGGAAGACAAATAGTATAACGGCGCGAGAATTTCTCCAGGGGTGAGGAGCAGTAAGCGAAGAGCAGTGAAGTGCGAGCGCTCCAATTTGCATACGTGAGCCGATCATTCTCAAGTCACCTTGTTTATTCTAACAGAAAGTAACTATAATGTACATGTATTTATTTATTAACGAGTCTTAGCTTGGCTCAACCCCACAGTTTTTCCAAGCGGGGTTTGACTCCCCCCACACTTATAGGACGACATGTGAAGTCAGTGGAAAACATTCCACGAATCAGTAAGGTTAGCCACTTATTGACATCTCGGGTTGTAAAGAAAAAGTATAAAAATTTATTTTTATGATTTTTGAAAAATTTAAAAATTACTGGGGAGTCGATAAATGACTCTCTTTCGTGTGAGATGTGCAGCAAAAAAGATGGTTTTCCTTATTGGTTCTTTCCAAAAGGGGTCGTCATACGCCGCATTCCATATCTTGACTTCGCGAGTAGAAGTAAATTCCATGAAAGACAAGGTTTCTTTATGTGTTTCTCTAATACTAAGCTCCTTGTCAGTAGCGATTCTAATAATCCCCTCAACTCACCCTCGAGATTGTAACCCTCACCAATTTCACCCAATTGGGTGACCTCCAAAGTGTCTATATCGATTAACTCCCTTAATTTATTTCGAAAGATCAATCAGCGAAGTCATCCATAGAAGTAGCGGGAGCTGTAGGTGGCGGAAATGTTGGTTGTTGAATCGGAGCACTCTTCCTCCTTCTCGGTCCCTTGTTCAAATAGTTCGATATCTACAACTGTCCATCGTATATATTCTGAAAGATAACCAAAACTTAGTTGATATGGAAGTTCCTTACGTGGCTCTAAGGTCCCAGGCTCTTTGGTTTCATCTTCTTTGACGATCTTTTCTACCACTTTGATCTCGGGATCATATTCCCAAGAGTCCAATATGTTGCCCGTGAATCCTCTTCATCAAAAATCTCATCGTCGATAATGCTAGTCGAGGTTACTAAGGTGGTAGGTGGTGTATATATATATATATATATATGTATATATATATATATATATATATATATGTATATATATATATATATATATAGGGATTAGTTCATCTACAAAGAGTCTTATAATACATAAGGTAGGAAGCCACATTATTTTGACACATGTCCACCTAAATTGAGGGAAGAGAGTATAACTTAAAGGGTAATCTAGTCAAATACAAGCTAAAATTAAAATACATTTTTTAATATCTTAATATACTTAATCAATTACAGACCAAATTATTATTATATTATATTATATTATTATATTATATTATATTATATTATATTATAAAACTAAAAATGAATCTCCTGACTATTCATTTTAAGTAAAAAGGTTTAGCGATGACGATGGTTAAATTTTGATGGATTTAAAAGTTGTACCTTTAAAACGGAAACTATACGCATGTCATAGTGCTTACGTATTGGTTGCTTTTGTGTGTTGAGAAGAATGCTAGCTTATAGCTGAGCATTTCACTAAATAACGTCCGTGTCCCATATACATTAAACATCAACATTCTTATTATTCATAAACGTGATTGTTTGCCACATTAAACAATAAATGTGCAATATCTTTTAGATAAAACTATCATAGATGTATTAGGATTGCCAAGCCGTCTCCCCTATATATGAGTTGACAGTTGTTTTATAGTTCATTGGGTTTATTTTTTGAATTAGCGAGGAAATTCCCATATGAACGAGCACATTGGCTCGAGGGTAAACCTCGGGTAATCAAGCCTTCCGAACGCGAGACTTGATATCGGGTGAATTGCGCATTACATGTCAAATATGGTTGGTGAATGGATGGTGAATGGTTGGTGGGTGTGTTCAAATATTGAGGCCACATTATTATGAAGATTTGTACGTGCCTAACTCTCACCAACTACAATTCTAACACTATAAATATAGACACCATGAAGCACATTCAATCCATCCTAAAATACTTCTTCAATCTTATGTACTAAAAGAGTTAATAGAGAGTTTGAGTGTTTAGTCTCCTAATTACAAGAGATATAAAGATTAGTGCTTATCCTTGTAATTAGAGAGAAGTGTAATTCCTATTATTCTTATTAGTGAAACGTTTCTTTCCTTGCCCGTGGTTTTTACCCTATTGGGGTTTTCCACGTTAAATCTCGGTGTCTCTTTATTGTCGCTATTTCATTTATTACTATCGGTTTGCTATAATTCGGTGTCGCTTTTCTCAACAAGTGGTATCAAGAGCTAAGGTTCTAATATCTAGTGTGTATTAATCTACTTATCGTATGCTCTGTGGTTGCCACGGGAGTGGATCGTCCACATCAGAAAATAAGTAAGATTAATTTCACTCGATAAAAGTTCCCGGGTACTATTTCTCAGAAAAATAATATTGTCGAAAAGAAGATTGTAATTATAGCAATGTCAACGAAATTTGAAATTGAAAAGTTCAACGGGAGTAACTTCTCGTTATGGAAACTAAAGATGAAAGCTATCCTGAGAAAGGATAAGTGTTTGGCGGCCATCAGTGGACGTTCCGCCGAAGTCACTGATGAAAAATGGGAAGAGATGGACGGCCAGGCTATCGCAAATCTTCATCTGGCACTAGCAGATGGCGTTTTGTCTAGCATTGAAGAAAAAAAGACGGCGAAAGAGATTTAGGATCACCTCGTAAAATTGTACGAGACCAAATCACTCCACAACAAGATATTCCTTAAGAGGAAACTTTATGCGCTACGCATGAATGAATCTACTTCAGTTAATGAGCACATTAATTCTTTGAATACTCTATTTTCTCAACTTGCTTCATTAAGTTGCAATATAGAGCCAAAAGAACGTGCTGAACTTTTACTTCAGAGTCTACCTGATTCATATGATCAACTCGTTATTAACTTAACCAATAATGTTCTCTCGGAGTATCTAGTCTATGATGAAGTTGCGGCTGCTATTATAGAAGAAGAAAATCGGCGCAATAACAAGGAGGACAAACAGGCCGGTTCACGAAAAGTGGAGGCCTTGGTGGTGTCAGGAGGGAGATCAACGGAACGTGGCCCAAGTGGGAGTCACAATCATGGTAAACAGAAGTCTAAAAAGAAGAAGACCTATACATGCTACAATTGTGGCAAGAAAGATCACCTGAAGAAGGATTGTCGAAGTTTAAATAACTTAAATCCTCAAGGAAATATTGCAAGCACTTCAGATGATGGGACTGCTTTGGTTAGTGAGGCAGTGGTAGCAAATGAAGGCAAAAAGACATTTGTTGATGTCTGGTTATTTGACTCGGGAGCTACTTTTCACATGACCCCCATAAGAGAATGGTTCAAACAATATGAACGTATCTCAGGAGGATCTGTATACAGTTGCAATGATCATGAACTAAAGATCATTGGAATTGGAGATATCGTTTTGAAGATGCATGATGGTACAGTTCGTACTATTCAAGGTGTGGGACACGTGGAGGGTTTGAAGAAGAACTTATTGTCTTTAGAACAATTGGATGATCTTGGTTGTAAGATGGTGATACATGAGAAAATCATGATAATCAAGAAAGGCGCGGTTGTACTTATGAAAGGAGAAAAGGTGGGGTGCTAATTTATACATTCTGAAAGGCGAGACGGTACAGGAATCGGAAACATATGTTGCTTTGAATAGTTCAAGTGATAAAGTTGCTATGACATGGCATCAAAAGCTTGGACACATGTCTGAGCAAGGTATGAAGATTCTTGTTGAAAGAAATCTTATTCCTAGTCTTACAAAGGTATCACTACCTTTCTGTGAGTATTGTGTAATCAGCAAGCAGCATCGCCTGAAGTTTAATACATCAAATTCTAGAAGTAAATTGGTTTTGAAATTGGTTCACTCTGATGTGTGGCAAGCACCAGTTCAATCCCTAGGAGGAGCAACGTATTTTGTATCATTTATTGATGATTACACTAGGAGATGTTGGGTGTACCCAATCAAGAGGAAGGCAGATGTGTTTGAAGTTTTCAAAGTTTACAAAGCGCGGGTTGAACTTGAATCTGGTAAAAAGATCAAGTGTTTGAGGACAGATAATGGAGGAGAATACACTGGTGATGAATTTGATAAGTTCTGCAAACAAGAAGGTATCAAAAGGCAGTTCACAACAGCATACACTCCTAAACAAAACGGAGTGGCAGAGCGGATGAACAGAACCTTGTTAGATAGAACAAGGGCGATGTTGGCAACTGCAAGCTTGGGAAAATCATTCTGGATAGAAGCAGTAAGTACTGCCTGTTACGTGATAAATCGATCACCATCAACTGCAATTGAGTTGAAATCGCCGATGGAAATGTGGACTGGAAAACCAGTTAATTATTCTGACCTTCATGTATTTGGAAGTCTTGTGTACGCAATGTACAATTCTCAAGAAACGACAAAGTTGGATCCGAAGTCCAGAAAGTGTTTGTTCTTGGGGTATGCTGATGGAGTTAAGGGGTATCGCTTGTGGGACCCCACTGCCCACAAAGTAGTCATCAGCAGAGATATTGTCTTTACGGAAGACAAAGATCTTAAAGATGTTAGCACTTCAAAAGAAACTATACCGATACAGGTTATAAATGAATTTTATAAAGATTCTTCTGAAGCAGTACTAGAGCACGATGAAAATCAAGTAGTCGTTGATGAAGCTCCAGCGACTCGTATTTCTAATCGAGAAAGGAAACGTCCAGGGTGGCACTCAGATTATATTATGGAAAGCAATGTTGCATATTGTCTTCTAACAGAGGAAGGAGAGCCAACAACTCTTCGCGAGGCACTGAATCATTCAGATGCATCTCAGTGGATGAAAGCTATGCAGGAAGAAATTGAATCTCTTCATAAAAATCAAACATGGGAACTTGTGCCATTGCCGAAAGGTAGAAAACCTATTGGAAATAAATGGGTGTATAAGATCAAGCGAAATGGCGATGATCAAGTGGGGCGGTATCGTGCAAGACTGGTGGTTAAAGGATATGCTCAAAAAGAAGGTAAAGACTTTAATGAAATATTTTCTCCTGTGGTTTGACTTACAACAATTCGAGTAGTTCTAACGATGTGTGCTACATTTAATTTGCATCTAGAGCAGCTAGATGTGAAAACTGCATTTCTTCATGGAAATCTTGAAGAAGAAATTTATATGCTTCACCAGAAGGTTTTGAACTACAATGAAAAAAGAACTTGGTTTGCAGGTTAAAGAAATCTCTGTATGGTCTCAAACAGGCGCCGAGATGCTGGTACAAGAGATTTGATTCTTTCATAATGAGCTTTGAATATAACAGACTTTATGCAGACCCTTGTGCATATTTCAAGAGGTTTTGGGACAATGATTTTATCATTTTGCTATTATATGTAGACGACATGTTGGTTGCAGGCCCCAACAAAGATCGTATTAATAAGCTGAAGGCTCAATTGGCTAGGGAGTTTGAAATGAAAGACTTGGGTGCCGCAAACAAGATTCTAGGGATGCAAATTCACCGAGACAGAGATAATAGGAAGATTTGGCTTTCTCAAAAGAATTATTTGAGAAAAATCTTGGAGCGTTTCAATATGCAAGATAGTAAGCCAATCTCAACCCCACTTCCTACTAATCTCAAGTTATCCTCCGTTATGTGTCCTAGCAGTGAAAACGAGAGGAAGGAGATGTCTCGAGTACCGTATGCATCAGCAGTGGGAAGTTTAATGTTCGCAATGATATGTACAAGACCAGACATTGCACATGCAGTGGGAGTAGTTAGTCGGTTCATGGCGAATCCTGGTAAAGAGCATTGAAATGCGGTAAAGAGGATCCTTAAATATATCAAGGGAACCTTAGATGTTGCATTATGTTATGGGGAACCGAAATTTATTGTCAAAGGGTATGTTGATTCAGATTATGCAGGTGATATCGATAAAAGTAAATCTACCACTGCATATGTTTTCACACTTTGTGGTGGAATAGTAAGCTGGGTTTCAAAACTGCAGTCAGTTGTGGCGACGTCAACAACAGAGGCAGAATATGTAGCAGCTACTCAAGCTACTAAAGAGGCAGTATGGTTGAAGATGTTGTTGGAGGAACTCGGACACAAACAAAAGAATATCACTCTATTTTGTGACAACCAGAGTGCCTTGCATCTTGCAAGGAATCCGGCATTTCATTCAAAGACAAAGCATATACGAGTTCAGTATCACTTCGTTCGTGAGAAAGTGGAAGAAGGAACCGTGGATATGCAGAAAATTCATACTGATAAAAATGTGGCTGATTTTCTAACAAAGTCAATCAATCGTGACAAGTTTATTTGGTGCCGTTCCTCATGCGGCCTAGCAGAGACGTAAGCAACATCATTGGCAAGGAAGGATTATCGTGTGAAGATTGATTGAGCTTCAATCGAATCTTCAAGTGGGAGATTGTCAAATATGGTTGGTGAATGGTTGGTGGGTGTGTTCAAATATTGAGGCCACATTATTATGAAGATTTGTACGTGCCTAACTCTCACCAACCACAATTCTAACACTATAAATACAGACACCATGAAGCACATTCAATCCATCCTAAAATACTTCTTCAATCTTATGTACTAAAAGAGTTAATAGAGAGTTTGAGTGTTTAGTCTCCTAATTACAAGAGATATAAAGATTAGTGCTTATCCTTGTAATTAGAGAGAAGTGTAATTCCTATTATTCTTATTAGTGAAACGTTTCTTTCCTTGCCCGTGGTTTTTACCCTACTGGGGTTTTCCACGTTAAATCTCGGTGTCTCTTTATTGTCGCTATTTCATTTATTACTAGCGATTTGCTATAATTCGGTGTCGCTTTTCTCAACATTACACGCACCCTCTAAAATAGTGTGTATCATTTTATCATGAGTTATGTTAATTAACAAAATATTGTGCTATTATGTAGTTTATGTATCAATCATTAACATGTCTTCATGTATCTAAAGATTTGCATCAAACAAGTATCATTGTAAAAATATTGCATACCAATATAAATTAGTGTCTATCTTACAGTGTGCATCAAAATAAATTGTATATCAATATAAATTAGTGTCTATCTTGAGATTTTGTAACAAAATATTTTGCTTTTATGTATCAATTTTTTTACAGTGTAACCATTGATAATAAAGTGTGCATAAAAAAACATTAAGGATTGTGTATATGGTTGCAACTTGCAAGATGCATCAATAATATGTTACGGAGTATTTTTGGACTGAATTGCATCGAATAACGTTTATGAAATTATACTTTGTGCATCAAAAGCAATTGAACGTATATGAAATTAAATGTATCATTTTTGTATCACTTATTTGGTTATTCGTTTCGTACACTATGTTTTGTTTTTATATATTCAAAGACCGTTAATAAGCTTAAACTAAAAACGTGATTGTAGGGAAATACATCAAAAGACTGTGATACCCTTAATTGAAATTAAATTACAAAAACAAAATAATACAATTAAAATTTGGATCATGTTAATCCAACGGTTAATATGGTTTCCTACACTTTGTATTTTAAGCATTGTTGTACCATAACCACACCATATATATATATATATATATATATATATATATATATATATATATATATATATATATATATATATATATATATATATATATATATATATATATATATATATAGGGTAATGTTCCCATGAGAATGTTCTTATTTTAAGAAATGGTGAGAACACTTAATAGCCACAAAATTATTTAGTCAAAAATAATTACACAAATTCAAAAACAAGGGTACTATAGGAATTTATCCCTTACCTTAATCTAACGTGCTCTTTATTTTCCTTATTTCCAGTTGTTAAAAGAAACAGATGATAGATACTTAGATAGAGTTTTAATTAAATCCAAATTTGTTATCCTCTTCTAAACATATTGTACAATTGGGATGCTAACCGCAACACAATACACCTGGATATTGAATTTACGTTACCGCATTTAAGAAAATTTGGATGCGTCAAATTTTAAAAATGATGCATCTGAATTTTTTATTAGTTTTGTTATCATTTATCATGGAATGGGATGGAATGGGATTAGCTATACATCCACGATGTGGATGCAACAATATAAGTTAATGCATGCATAGTACTGCATACTTTGACAACAAATATGAGTTGGTGCATCAAAATAAAGTAGTATGCATCGAATTTGAAAATGATGCTTCTCAATACAATTGAAAAAAATAAATAAAAGGAAGTTCGACCATAGATCCATAATATGAAGTTACAGAAAGAAATATTAATACTCGGATAAATTAATCATTTAATCCAAATAGATGCATTAAAAATGGTTGTGGATTTCGCGGCTGAGGTTTCATGTCTTGGGTTTCACCAGTACGTGGTTGTCGATTCGTGGGTTTGTGGTCGTCCATTCGTGATTTTCGTGGTTGTCGGTTATGCGTATGAAGTTTGTATACTTACAATCGATATGTAATGTACCGGTGAAAGTTCTCGTGGTTCAAGTCGGTGGACCCAATTTTGGGGGTCTTGTATGGCTGGTTTCAAGTCATTCGTGGGTTGCAGGTGATCCCCGCTCATGGTCCTTTATCGTGGGTATTGCTTGGTTCATGGTCGTGTGTATCTGATTCGTGTAATCGTGTTCAACTATTGAGGGTTACTTCTTTGTTAATCATTTTGACATATTACATTATCACCACTCGATTTGATTGCGTGATCGGATTTCGGGTTGGATTTTCGTGGGTTTCTTGGTGTGGTTTCGGGTCGGGTCGTTTTCTCTATGCTCCGCTTCATGCTTTCAGTTGGGTGCTGCCCTTAAGTGGTAATATGATATGTTTTTGGTTATCAGGTTTATTTCTTTTGATGGTTGGCAGGTTACTTTGTCCTAACTCTTTTGTTAGGATTCGTGTTCGTGTTAGTTTTAGAATCTTCGTTGTTGTAGGTTTTTATTCTAGCTTGTCACGTGTAGCTCGTGTGTTGTCGTTTCGTGCTGAAGTCATTGTAGTGTAGAAGGTTCGGTGGAGTTTCGTGTGATGTAATTCTCTTTTGTATTACCTAGCATCTTGCTAGTTTTTATCGATATTAATAGAATTATTATTGCCTTTCAAAAAAAAAATATTATCTATATAATCAATTAGAAAACAGAAAAAGCCAAAAAAAATTTCCTAAAGTTGTAATAACATTCAAGTTGCTGGGTAAAAATACTACGGAGTAAGACAAAAAGATGACTAAGACTTTTAAACCCAACCGTTTTTTCCAAATATATATCATCAGTAACGGATAAATTACAGAAAATTAATTTGGAGTGGTGGCACCTTGCGCATGTCATACACCAATGGGTCAGTGGTTCAAGTCTTTGCCAGTCCCCTTCCCCTCCCTTTTTTCTGCTTTTTTATTTTACATTTTACCCATTAATCCCCCCATTTTAAAATTTTCCATAATTCACCCTTAATGTTTGTTTATTGCTAATTTAATCCTCTCACTCTTATTCTCTTATTTTTAAATAATTTTTAGTTTCTTATTTTACATTTTACCCATTAATCCCCCTTTTAAAGTTTTCATAATTCACCCTTAATATTTGTTTACCCCTAATTTAATCCTCTCACTCCCATTCTCTTATTTTTAAATAATTTTTCGTTTATCTTCCTGCTCTTAAAATATTTATATGCCTTCTTTTACTTTTCTCTTTGATTTTGTTATGGTTATTAATGTTAAAGTATTTAATTTAAAACATAAGCTGTGTACAACGAAAAGCTCCTATTTATGTTACATGTAAAAAAAATAAGAGGTTCGCCGCCGCATCGCGCGTCTTACCTCAAAACTTGTTAAATTGAAATCAAAATAAAATAAACAGGGACTATATTTTAGGGAGTAGTTATTCCATAACATGAACTTTGAAACCGTCCTGGTTAAATTTTATGTTACCTAAATACCCCATATGGCTAACTAGTAATTACTAACACACCCCTTTTATTTATTTTCTAATAAAATTAATTTATAATTATTTAAATTAAACATGTGGTTGAAAAGTGTTCTCACAAAAGTTAAGAATGAGAACATTCTCATTTGAATAGTTCTATATATATATATATATATATATATATATATATATATATATATATATATATATATATATCAAAGCTATGGAATATTGAACTTGATTCTTTGATATAAAAAAATTTGGAATAATGGAACTTCATGGATTAGGATTGAATAGCAAGTGGTTGCAAATTCAAATATTATTATTGTTGTTATTGTAATTTAAATGGATTGGGTATACGAATTCATGTTATTTTCGGATACACGGGTCAGATTTGTGGGTTTGTATCTATGATCATCTCCGGACTCAAAAAATTTAAACCCGTCCATACCCAGTCCTAGACCCGCAAACTCGAACCCAAACCCGTCCCAGAAAATTTAGATTTCGAATTTGCACATCAGATACGGGTAGGTTTACAAACTTACGTATAATTGCCTGTATCTTTGATTACACTTGATGTGAATTATTATTATTATATAAATTGTATAAATACTAGGGTCTTGCCTCCATTTTTAAAGATGTGAATCAAGATACATATATAGAAAGGTAATGCTCAAAATGAAGCCCAAGTTTTATGGGCTCAGATAAGTCCATTTAAGGATTATTAGGCCGAATGAAAACTTGGAATAATAAAGCATGACATGAGCATTCGAGGTTTACATCAGACTAAAGCATGACATGAGCATTCAAGGTTTTACATCAGACAATTTGCTACATTTTAGTTAACCAATTTTAATATAACACTTGCAATTTTTGTGTTTCAAATAATAAAAAATTTAACTCTTAAAAATAGATTCTTTATTATTGATCAGTGATCACGGAGTTAGTATAACATTTATAAATTTTAATATAATACATGTTTCTCTTTTTTTTTTTTTTTTTTTTTTTTTTTTTTTTTTTTTTTTTTTTTTTTTTTTGAAAGGCAATGTTAGTGGTTAGAAGTTAATTCACGAAAATCCCCCCCCCCCCCCCCGAGACTCGAACCCTGGTCTCCTCGAACACCATGTTAACATGGTGACCAATGAGGCAAAGCCCCATTGGCAATACATGTTTCTCTTTTGTTACAAATAAAAGATTGTAACAAAAGAAACAAACTTAAAACAAGTCAAGAAATGCTAAAAAGCCCAATCATTTTTTATTCAAAGAGAATCACAAGAACAAGCCCACAAAACGCAACAATAAGGACATAGACACAAGCACACACTATACTTTTATAAAATTTCATAGAACTAGTATGTTAACATCAAGAAAACTAGTATTAAATCACTTCAAGAGAAACATGTCTTGACGAAGATGTAGCTATCGCTTAAGCGTTAAAGGAGTAATTAACGGATAAGGTTTTCCTTGCTCAAACCATCGGGGAGGAGGACTATTTTCAGTTGGATAATCGCAGCCTAAACCTGATTTCCCATTATCGTTTTTGCTAGACTATCTTGTTATCTTGGAATGGTTGTAGTGACGGCTCGGGAGTGGTGGTGGCGGAATCACTAACGAAACGGATTCATGTTTGTTCCTCTCATGGAACCTCTTTATATAATCCGAAGCCTTAAGATTAGTAATTGACGCCTTTACCTCACTAGATAACATGTTCACATCATTTTCTATTCCAATGTCTTTGTGATCACTTCCCTGAATCTTGATAAAAGACGAGCTGTCACGCCCATTTAGCACGTCTAAGTGGATGCTCTTTCGCATATTTGATGTGCGGTTTTTTTGGTGTTTCGAGGTCGTTTGATGCTTATGTGGCGCTGTATTAGAACCACTTGGTGTTAGATAAGTTGTTGATGTTAGGGGGAATGATGAAACCTTGAGTAAGTTTCTCATAATTTGCATGACCTTCTCACATGGAGATCTATTATTTTGGCTTGAGTCAATTGTCATTGATTGAAGTTTATTTGAGTTATATCAAATAGATGGGTATTTATATAATGTGTTGTGAAATTTCGTATATGATTAGAAAAAAGTTGTAAATATCAAAGTATAGGATCATGAAAAGTTAGAGGTCTTTTTCTTCCTTCTGTTGAAAACTTAATGTGTTGAAAACTTAATGTGTGAAAGAAAAAAGAATAAACTTTTCAGAAATAAATTCAGACTCTAGAGTGTGGATCTGAAGCATTGGTCATTTATCAGAACCAATTTAGCATTTCTCTTTGATTATATAGTTCAAATTTAATTAATTGGTTATAGAGTGAGTAGCCACGAATTATTAGGTTAGTTTTGTTAGACTAGATATTTAGCCCATAGCCTATATTATTTGGGTGATGATTCGTACACCACCAGTTTTAGCCATACACCACTAGTTGTGCTTTAAAGCACGATACTGTACAACTGCCTAATACACGTTTAGTGGTGTATGGCTAAAACTCGGTGGTGTACGAATCAGCTCCCATATTATTTGTATTGTATGAGCTCAGATCAATTAGCTTGGTTAGGGTTATTTGCCTATATATATGGCTTTGTGTTATGTAAGTATGGCATCAATCAATAAACAACATATCATTTGTTACATAATCACCATCATCGTACGATTAAAAGCCGGCTTAACTCTCGCATGTGTAATTTCTGTTGGACTAATTTGACTCAATTCCAATTTGGATTATGAGTTAGGCCACCTAACACATCTAGATGGATCACATGGGTGGTTGTTGAAATATGCATTCAACACATGGGATTATTCAAGGTTGGCCATGAAATGTCTTGAATTCACACATGCATTCATATGGCTCATTTCAACTATAAAAGGAAATGCTTGGAACTTCATTGTAGCATCCCATTCTTCACATCTTAAATCCCATCTCAAGTTACATAATACTTGAAAGAGTCTATAACACTCTTGTGAGAAGTATTGTAGAAAATAGAGAGAGTATAGAATTGTTAAATAAAATTCTATACGAGTGAGTTACGAGGGAAGTGTAATAATCTAGTGAGTGGTCCAAATACTTTGTTAGTATTTTCGAAGCCTAGATTGAGTGATACATTGTAACCTCGGGTTTGCCATATTTGCTAGTAAAATCCATCTCTGCTTCCGCCCGTGGACTAGGCCTCACGCCGAACCACGTAAATCCTTGTGTCTTTATTTATTGCTTAATTGTTCTATTAATTTCTCGGGGTCTTGAAAGTGCGCTAAATCACAACAAACTGGTATCAGAGCTATAGCTGTGATTAAATATACAAGATGACGATAATAAGGTCCGACGTAGAGAAATTTAATGGCCAGAACGATTTTGGTCTTTGGCGAATGAAGATGCGGGCTCTACTGAGCCAACAAGGTTATTTGTTAGCTTTGAAAGGGAGAGAACATCTACCCGAAAAGTTGACAGATGAAGAGAAGGATGAACTTCTGGAAAAGGCACACGGCATGATTATTCTAAATCTTGCCGATTGTGTGCTTAGAGAAGTTGCGGCAGAAACCACACCGGCTGGACTTTGGAAATAGCTAGAAACTCTATATATGACTAAGAGTCTCACGAACCGGTTGTATATGAAACAACGGTTGTATACTCTTCGGATGAAAGAAGGTTCACTAAATGATCACATCGATGAGTTCAATAAAATAATTTTGGACTTGAATAATATTGGTGTGAAAATTGATGATGAAGATCAATCATTAATTTTCTTATGTTCCTTGCCAAAATCGTACGAGCATTTGGTTACAACTCTACTATATAGTAGAAAAACTATTTCCATGGAGGATGTCAAATCTACCTTGAACTCTAGCGAGTTAAGGAAGAAATCCTCGGCGGATTATCTGGAAGAGAGTGCAGAAGGTTTGGTGGCAAGAGGAAGACGTAACGATAGAGCATCAAGTAGTAACAACAAAGGTCGTTCTAGATCGAAACCAAGATCTAGAAAGATCAAGTGTTACAATTGTCACAAGGAAGGTCACATGCGTAGAGACTGTCCAGACTTAAAAGGAAAAAGAGAGACTTGGAATGCAGCGGGAGCCGATAAAGTTGCCGCGGTTGCAGAAAATGATTCTGATGGTGCAAATGTTCTTAGTGTTACCGATGGCCTCTCAAGTAATGAGTGGATTCTTGACTCAGGTTGTTCTTATCATATGTGTCCTATTAGGGACTGGTTTACTACCTATCAACAAATAAATGGTGGTAAAGTCCTTATGGGAAACGATGTAGCTTGTAAGGTTGTTGGCATAGAAACGATCCAAATCAAGATGTATGATGGCACGGTGAGGACGTTGACAGATGTCAGGCATGTTCCAGAATTGAAGAAGAATCTTATTTCCTTGGGTACGCTGGACTCCATCGGCTGCGAGTATCGAGCTCGAGGTGGAGTACTAAAAGTCTCTAGAGGTGCACTTGTCGTGATGAAAGGTGAAAGGTGTAACGGCCTTTACCTGTTAAAAGGTAGCACGGTTACTGGTGCGTCTGGAGTTTCTTCATCGGCTAAAGATGTAGATACCACCAAGTTATGGCACATGCGCCTTGGGCACATGAGCGAGAGAGGAATGATGGAGCTTAGTAAACGAGGTTTGCTGTGCGGTCAGAATATCGGAAAATTGGAATTCTGCGAGCATTGTGTATTCGGAAAACAGAGCCGAATAAAGTTTGGCACAGCCGTTCACAGGACGAAAGGTACTTTGGATTATATCCATTCAGATCTTTGGGGTCCATCTCCTGTTCCTTCAAAAGGTGGTGCGAGATACATGTTAACCTTTATTGATGACTATTCGAGAAGAGTATGGGTTTATATCCTTAAACGTAAGGATGAAGTCTTTGTCAATTTCAAGCAATGGAAGATGATGATAGAGAAGCAGACTGGAAAGTTCATTAAGCGCTTGAGAACTGACAATGGACTGGAATTCTGCAAAGGCGAATTCAATGAGTTCTGTAAGAATGAAGGCATTGTGAGACACCACACAGTGCGGTTTACACCACAACAGAATGGCGTTGCAGAACGGATGAATAGAACGCTCCTTGAGCGAGCGAGGTGTATGCTCTCAAATGCAAAATTACCAAATATATTTTGGGCTGAAGCTGTCAACACAGCTTGTTATTTGGTAAATCGGTCTCCATTAACGGCAATTGATTGTCCAACTCCTTTGGAGAAATGGTCAGGTTCCCCTGCAAGTTACAGTGATTTGAAGATATTTGGTTGTCCTGCTTATGCTCATGTGAAAGATGGTAAACTTGAGCCGAGGGCTAAGAGATGCATATTTCTAGGGTATGCAGATGGGGTGAAGGGTTATAGATTGTGGTGCCCTGATGGTAAATCATCCCGATTTCTCATCAGCAGGGATGTGACATTTGATGAGTCTGCTATGTTGAAAAAGACAGAGGAGGAACAAGTAGTTGCTGGAAAAAATCGTGAAGTTGAAGAGCAGGTGGAGCAAGAAATAGAAGTTTCACAAGGAGTAGTACAAGATACTCCTATCGAGCCCGTTGTAGAAGATGTACATGACTCTGGTGTTGATCAAATGACACCAGAAGATCAGTCAGATGAACAACATGATCTACAGAATTATAATCTAGCAAGAGATAGAGAACGACGAGCAATAAAACCACCACAACGGTTCGGGCATGCAGATTTGGTAGCTTATGCCCTGAGTATGGCAGAAGATATAGAAGTCCAAGAACCTGCTACATATCGTGAAGCTATAAGTGGCCCAGAATCTGCAAAGTGGTCTGTAGCTATGAATGAAGAAATGGAGTCTCTTTATAACAATCATACGTGGGAGCTGGTGAAACCGCCAAAAGGTCAGAAGATTGTTGGATGCAAATGGATCTTCAAAAAGAAGGATGGAATTCCGGGTGTAGAAGATGAAAGGTTCAAAGCACGCCTTGTAGCAAAAGGCTTTACTCAGAGAGAGGGAGTTGACTTTAATGAAGTTTTCTCACCGGTCGTAAAGCATACATCTATTCGCGTGTTACTTGCCATGGTTGCTTTACTTGATATGGAGCTGCAGCAACTAGATGTTAAGACAGCATTCTTACATGGTGAGTTGGAGGAACGGATCTTTATGCACCAGCCAGAGGGATTTGTGGTCAAAGGAAAGGAAGATTATGCTTGTTTGCTGAAAAAGTCATTATATGGCTTGAAGCAATCACCTCGACAATGGTATAAGCGGTTTGACGTATTCATGACTAGTAAATGTTACTCGCGGAGTGATTATGATAGTTGTGTATATCACAAGAAGCTTCCAGATGGCTCGTACGTTTATTTGCTGTTATATGTGGATGATATGTTGATTGCTTCGAAAAACATGTCTGAGATCGATCAGTTAAAATCTCAACTCAAAAGTGAGTTTGAGATGAAAGATTTGGGTGCAGCTAAGAAGATATTGGGAATGGAGATTGTCAGAGATAGACGTGAAGGAAAATTGTATTTGTCACAAAAGAAATATATTGAGAAGGTTCTTCAGCGTTTTGGGATGGATAACTCCAAACCGGTTAGTACTCCACTTGCTGCACATTTCAAACTTTCATCGGCGTTATCACCAGAAACTGAGGAGGAGGTAGAGCATATGTCACATGTTCCATATGCTAGTGCTGTGGGTAGCATCATGTATGCTATGGTATGTACTAGACCGGATATTGCACAGGCGGTAAGCGTGGTGAGTAGATATATGGATTGTCCAGGGAAAGCTCATTGGAAAGCGGTGCAATGGATTCTACGGTACCTCAGAGGGACAACAGATATTGGCTTAGTATTTGATAGCGGTGGTAATACTAATGTTACCGGATACGTTGATTCAGACTATGCTGGTGATTTGGATCAGAGAAGGTCTCAGACGGGGTATGTTTTTACTCTCGGAAGATGTGCTATTAGTTGGAAAGCAACATTACAATCGACGGTTGCTTTGTCAACAACTGAAGCGGAATACATGGCTCTGACTGAGGGTGTGAAAGAAGCAAAGTGGCTGAGGGGTTTGGTTGGTGATCTGGGTTTGCAACAGGACGAAACTGTAGTGCATTGTGATAGCCAGAGTGCCATACATTTGACTAAAAACCAAGTGTATCATGAGAGAACCAAACACATTGATGTACGGTATCACTTTATTCGAGAAGTCATATCAAAAGGAGTTATAATTGTCAAGAAGATTTGCACGGCAGATATGTTGACTAAGCCCGTTACTACAAACAAGTTCGGACACTGTTTGGACTTGGTTGGCGTTCGAAGAAAGTGATGAGCCCGGGAGGGCTGACGGGAAGCGGAGATTGAGAAAAGATAGCAAAGGAATGGAATGTTCGTCAAGGTGGAGATTTGTTGGACTAATTTGACTCAATTCCAATTTGGATTATGAGTTAGGCCACCTAACACATCTAGATGGATCACATGGGTGGTTGTTGAAATATGCATTCAACACATGGGATTATTCAAGGTTGGCCATGAAATGTCTTGAATTCACACATGCATTCATATGGCTCATTTCAACTATAAAAGGAAATGCTTGGAACTTCATTGTAGCATCCCATTCTTCACATCTTAAATCCCATCTCAAGTTACATAATACTTGAAAGAGTCTATAACACTCTTGTGAGAAGTATTGTAGAAAATAGAGAGAGTATAGAATTGTTAAATAAAATTCTATACGAGTGAGTTACGAGGGAAGTGTAATAATCTAGTGAGTGGTCCAAATACTTTGTTAGTATTTTCGAAGCCTAGATTGAGTGATACATTGTAACCTCGGGTTTGCCATATTTGCTAGTAAAATCCATCTCTGCTTCCGCCCGTGGACTAGGCCTCACGCCGAACCACGTAAATCCTTGTGTCTTTATTTATTGCTTAATTGTTCTATTAATTTCTCGGGGTCTTGAAAGTGCGCTAAATCACAACAATTTCCTTCATATGTAAACTCTTACCTAGTTTTATATTATTTTTCTTCTTATTATTACTCGTATCTTCATCTACGTTATCAGTCAATTACCTTGTTTAATAATATAAATATATAATATATATATATATATATAAAAGAAATGGCCGTTTGCTTCCTGGCTAGTCATGAACGTCCAAAACAAAACCTTTTCTTTTGTTGACTTTTCAACCGACTTGTAAGTCACATAATCACATCCTAATCTTATACGGAGTATACATTTTTTTTACATCTTTTATATTTTGTTCATTCGCGTGAGATTCGCTTTTGTGATTGATTTGTCAATTTCCATTTTAAGCAAAAATATTAAATACTCAATGTCTTGCTCTTTAAGTCCGATTATCTCAATCTCTCATAAATAATACTGCTGTAACATCCCATCTTTTTCCGTTTACTTTCCGTTTAATTATTTTAAAGTTCATTATTTAATTATAACATCTCACGTTTACTCTACGTATTTAAGGTAATTCGTTTGGTTAATTCACGCGCCCGCTTTTAAACTCGAGGGACTAAACTTGCCAAAGGACCAAAGATTTGACTAGGTCAACTAGTCAAACCTTCTCCTCCTCCACTCATTCACCACCTCCCAATTTGATACTTCCATCTTTTTCTCTCAACACCCAAATCAAAGAATCATCATCCATTTTCAAACTAGCAAGCGTTCTTCAAAACAAATTACATATTTGGAATCCTTGCATCTTCCTCTTCGATTCCATACCAACTTCATCTCTTTTGGGTAACTTTTAAAAAACTCTAGATTTCTTGTTCTTGATGTTTTTGACTTATAAAAGTATTAATTAGTGTCTATGGCTCAAGTCTAACATGAATATGTGATTTACTTGCTCGATCTTGTTATTTTGAGTAACTAGCACGAACTTGAAAATGGGTGTGTTTAATCTTGGGTTTTGGGTTGATTAAATGTTGTTTAAATGTTAAAGTGCATGTATTAAATGTGTTACCAGCATCACTAGCTTCAATTTGATGTGGTTAACTTAGAAAGACTCCATTAACATTAACATGATTGATGAATTTATGATTTTTGGTTAGGGTTTGATAGAAGTAAAATGAACTTTTAATGCATTGAATGCTTTGAAATGTTGTTTGTAGGTGTTTAGTTGAATTGTATGCGTAATTACCTACGAAACGGCGTATTATATGTGTGAATTTAATTCCCGAATCATCAATG
Organism: Rutidosis leptorrhynchoides; assembly: GCF_046630445.1. Classification (NCBI taxonomy): domain Eukaryota; kingdom Viridiplantae; phylum Streptophyta; class Magnoliopsida; order Asterales; family Asteraceae; genus Rutidosis; species Rutidosis leptorrhynchoides. Next base: position 386,020,446 of record NC_092335.1, read on the forward strand.
TGCATTTATGAACTTGAAGCATTTATGTTGAACATTAAATGAGCATTTAACTTGGATTTGAATTTTTATAAATGATGTTTTTGGTAAATGAAATGTGTTTAGTTGTGTTCCTCGTTAAATTACCTTTCCAACGATATAAGATACATGTTTTGAATGTTTACGGTTCGTTATTTGCGTTTGAATAAATTTTGGTTCGAGACTTAGACATTTGAAACAACCAGGAATCAGCTCCCGTGTAATGTTGCGGCGCGACCCATCCTTTGTCGCAGCGCGACGATTGCCGTGTTTGGGGGCTGTTCAACTTGACATTTGTACGAAAAATTCTAGCTATGCTGCGCACCTCCGATTAACATATAACTTGTTCTAACATGCTTATATATGATTAATTAGCTCAAAAAAATAGTCTGAGGCCCGACCCGAACGTGTTGACTTTTTGTTGACTTTGACTTGACAAAAGTTGACTTTTATTCAAACTTAACCAATACTTTGTTTAAACCATTCTAGTCTTCTTGTATACTTGATTCTTGCATGAAACTTGACAACTTGATTCACATGCTATATAATCGAGTCGTAATGAGCCATAGGACTAATTGAACAACTTTGACCAACCGTGTTTACCGTTATTGATACGACCTACTTGTTTAGGTCAAGACTAGCATTCGTTCTTGCACACGTTACTTTGTGAAGTACCTTTTTACTCGTGCACTCAAGGTGAGATCATAGTCCCATCTTTTCAACAACTTTTATACTTTTGAATCATGGGGTGAGAAACATATACGTTTCATACTTTTATGCTTTGAACACAAGTACAAAAATAAACATTAACAAAAAGCCTCAATTCAATTATCATTAGTTACACTTGTAGGGTGTAAAAGGGAACTTATGTTGTGTGAATCCATGCGGGCTTGACGCGCCCTCATTCGGACGGTTCGCTACCGTTAGCGGATGAAATATATTTTCGAGTATAGTGTATGTTCTAACACTACGTAACAGGGTACAAAACAGTTAAGTATTGATAATTGGGTGCTCGCGAACGTACAACAACTTTTGGAATGCAAACGATTTGGATAATCAACTTTATGGAAATATTAAATCTTGTGGTTCAAAAACAACGTTTACTAATACACCTATGATTTTTCACCAACGTTTTTCGGTGAAAGTTTTCTATATGTTTTCTCAGGTCCTTGAACGCTAAGTGGTACATGCTTCCGCACACTATTTTGATACTTGCTTGGATGTCGAGTATACATGCATACATGGAGCGTCTTTTGACTTTACTAAATTGTGTCGCATAGGTTTCATTTATACTTTAAAAGTTGTAATGTAATTAGTCGTTGAACTACTTTTGTAAACCATGAAACATCCTCAGATTTGAAATGAATGCGACATACTTTTGGTCAAATGTTGTTTTAAAGACTTATGACCACGTAATGGGACCTAAGTAGACGGCGCCGTCAATGACGATTTTTTCGGGTCGCTACAACTGCTACCTTTCTCTTGATATTTTATTATTATTTAATCATGGAAGATGCTTCATCCAATGCTCTACTTTGGAACATTATTCAGACAAATTAGAAAATTATAGCCCAGTTAGGAATTACTCAGGCTCAACAGCAGGCCCAACATCCGGCCCAACAGCAGGTTCATCAGCAGGCTCTCCTCACCAGTCCAATTACATGGCATCAGCGTCTCGGACATCCCGGACATGATGTTTTTCGTAGACTCCTCTCTAACAAAGATATTAATTGTAATAAATCTCCTTCCTCTGTTCTTTGTCGTGCCTGTCACCTTGACAAACACGTGCGACTCCCTTTTTCTGTTTCTAGTTCTAATGTCAATGCTCCCTTTGATATTATCCATTCGAATTTATGGACATCTCCTATTCCTAGTCTTAGTGGTTTAAATTATTATATTATATTTCTGGATCATTTTTCACATTACATTTGGGCTTTTTCGTGTGGTGACCCGTCCAAATCCATATGGACGAATACATCAACATCTGGTCTCATTGCGAGGTACTAACCTCTTGATACGTTTTGTAAACATTGCATTCTTTTAAAAGACACATCGTCAATAAATCCAAGGTTTTTGACAACTGATGACTTCTACGTATAGATAATCATCATAAATAATATTTTACAACATAACACTGTGACGATATGCAAATATGATACACGATGATGATTTTGAATGCAACGTCTTTTAAAATATGCTATGAACGACTCCAAGTAATGTATTTAATGTGCAAATGCACAACGGAAGATTTCTTTAATACCTTAGAATAAACATGCTTAAAAGTGTCAACCAAAAGGTTGGTGAGTTCATAGGTTTATCATAAATAATGATTTCAGTAAGAGTAATAGACCACAAGATTTTAGTTTCCATAAATATCCTTACACCGTAGTGTAATAAAAAGCATTCTATAAGTTATGGGCACCCGGTAACAAGCCTTAACAATAATAATGAGCACCCCTGATATAAATATACATGCACCGAATCAAGTGCGTTCCAATAACCTCGAAGTACTAAACACCCGTCGTCACTAGCTCTACTGTCTAGTACAGCATCCTGGGTGGGGATGTTAAACCCGATAGTTCTACCTTTAGGATTCGCGCCTACCAGTTCATAAACCAATAGATTAATGTTACCAAGCTAGGGGATTTTTGATTCGAACCCACGTAGAATTAATTTTAGTACTTATGCCTATTTCGTAAAACAGTTATAAAACATTGCATGTATTCTCAACTCAAAAATATATATTGCAAAAGCAATTAAAAATGGAGACTATATACTCACGATACGATATTTTGTAGAAAAATATGCATACGACGAAACTGAACAATGCAGGGTTGGCTTTGGATTCATGAACCTAAATCAATAATATATATTAACACATATAATTGTAATCGAATAAGTTTTATATTATTTCAAGTGTTATATATATATATATATATATATATATATATATATATATATATATATATATATATATATATATATATAATCCTTGGCTATGCCAAATTGTTCAAAAAGAGAGTGTAACAAGAGGGTGTGCATAATGCGCAATTCACCCGGTACCAGGTCTCGCGCTCGGGGGGGCTTGATTACCCGAGGTTTTACCTTCTATGGGGGAGCCAATGTGCTCTTTCATATGAGGGTTTCCTTGCTTACCCAATATATATATATATATATATATATATATATATATATATATATATATATATATATATATATATATATATATATATATATATATGTTATATTAGCATTTTAATAATTTATATGTTATACTAAAATAGTAAGTTAAATATATTTATATCATTTATTTTAAATAACTAATTAATATTTATTATTACTATAGTAAGTTTATTACTATAAATATTCATTAAAATATTTTTAATATTATCAATAATAATATATTAATAATAATGATAATAAAAATGATAATACTTATAATAATAATAATAATAATAATTATAATAATAATGATAATTTTAATAATAATGATAATTTTAATTAATAATAATGATAATGATAATAATAAAAATGATAATAATTATTAATAATAATAATGATATGATAATACTAATAATTATAATAGTAATAATACTACCTTAAGAAAACAAGTAGGTTGTAGCTTCTAAAAAAATGTCACAGCCCAGATTCGAACCCACGACCTCTCGTTTAACCATTTTATTCCAAACCACTGAACCGTCAATTTATTTTAGTTTTAACACGCTCGATTAATTATTTAACATATCAAACTATTTCATCTTCATCATACAGTTATCATTTCATCATCATTAACATCATGTATCATCCTCTCATCTCTACACCATCATGATCATCATCTTATCGTGATCCATCATCACTATCATAACCGTACCCATCATCATCCTCTTCGTTATTTCATGTATCATCTTCACCAAAGACCTCGTTCATCATCACCTTCATCCATTATCTCGTCACCATCATTTTCCTTATTGTTACTAGAAACAGGAGAGATGATCGAGTGATGATGGTTGCATACAGCAGCAGCAGCAGGAAGGAGTAATCGAAGGTGGTTGTTGTGGAAATGTGGTGATAGTTGCGATGGTTGTGGTCACGAAGAAGAAGGGTGGTTCGGTGGTGGGTTTCGATATGGTGAGGGTGGAGGATGGTGGTGGTCGATGGTGTTATGGTTGTGAGGGTGATTGGGTATAAACAAAAAATAGAAACAAACAATCTTGGTGTTTGATGATGGGTTTGTGTATGTGTTTTGGAATGAAAGAAACAAGAATATAAGTACTAGTTTTGAGTTGGGGTTGAATGGTACGTGATTTTTAAATAGAAAATAATAGTAGCACACAAGTGGTTGATGAGGGTTGTCGTGATATGTATGCTTATGTATAAATAAGATTAAGATATTAATAATCAATCAAAAACATTATCTGGAGATGATGTGTACTCCACAAACAAAAATTTAATAATTCAATACTAAAAATAAACAAAGAAAAGGAAACGTGTAGATAAACGATTAAATCTCTGCCTACAGTTTTCAAGGATAGTATTTCATAATCCATTGTTAAACAGTGAAGGTTAAAAGTCTTTAGAAAAATCCCATCTTTTTATATTAAGTACATTTATTTATTTTGGTCATTAACTGTATAAAACCTGATCCAAAGGGTTCGTCTATTATTTATTTTCAGTTCCAAGTAATATGTACGGAGTATTAAAACTCATATCAATAAAGTAAAAAATATTTTTAATAAGCCTAAAACTTACATAACTTAATTATGGACCAACGTTAATTTTTATATTATCTTAAGTTCGTATTTAACTTGTTTAATATCAAGCGAGATGACAAACGAGTATTACAATCACTAAATAATTGTATTCAATTATATATATATATATATATATATATATATATATATATATATATATATATATATATATATATATATAGTATCATTTTAATAATAACTTTATTATATCGTATATTATTTTTTCAAGTTATTATATCTATACCTTTATATATATATATATATATATATATTTATTTACAATTAATTTTTCGTGAATCGTTGGAAATGGTCGAGGTTAAATGAATATGCATATAGTGTTTTTAAACAACAATTTTGAGACCATTGAACTTGTTTATCGTGTCAGAAATATTAAATCATATAGAGAATTGACTTAAAATTAAGTCAAAATTTTCCGGGTCGTGACAGTACCTACCCGTTAAAAGAAATTTCGTCCCGAAATTTGACAGAAGTCGTCATGGTTGACAACAAGGATATTTTCATGACGAATACGAATAGAGTTCATTATCATTGAGTAATATTTATAAAACAATTTGATTACGCGAAGAGTATAAGTGAAGCTATCGTAAAAGAGCGAAATGAGGAAATTAAAGATTCGTCTTAACTTTTGACGTAGTCACGGTTGATTTTCGGAATTCATGGGATTTAAAGAAAATCTTCGTAATTTGTATAAGATCTGATTCTTCGGGAATTTAGGAAATTAGGATCCTCTTTAATTAAATGCGGTAATCTGCCTCGATTGCTATGTCTGATATTTTACTATAAACTTACCTCTTCCGTTCCATTATTTTTCACCACTCCTATACTTTCTTCCTCAATTCCTACTTCCAAAAGATCCGTTAAGATTCTCAATCATATATTGATCTTTGCTATTATATTGACCATATATACAGTCATTCTTCTTTTCAATCTTTCACCAGAAGAATATTTTTACTTCTACTATGCTCTAGGGATTATTGTATTTATTATTCTCCCGTGTCTTTATATTGCTATAAGCATTGATATACACAGTTTGTAATTTCCATGCTGTTGTCGTGTTTATATTTTCCCTTATATTTTAGAGCTCCATGCTTTTATTTTCTCTTCTCGACTTTAAGTAAGATAAGTAAAATGTCTCGAATTCGTAGGTATGAAGTTTCGAATGAACATAACTAATGCAAGAAAGAAATTGTAATAGCACGATTTGATTTGGTAAATTACCGGAAATCACGAAAAAGATAGAACTATCAAGAAAATATTTTCGTGATATGTTTAGAGGTTAACTAGAATGAAAGAGTTATGTAACATGGCACATTGAAAGGACCCGTTCATATACATTATAAACGATTCACTATAGTTGATTACATCGCGAGGTATTTGACCTCTATATGATACATTTTACAAACATTGCATTCGTTTTTAAAAGACAAACTTTCTTTACAACGAAAGTTGACGGCATGCACACCATTTCATAATACATCCAACTATAATTGGCTTAATAATAATCTTGATGAACTCAATGACTCGAATGCAACGTCTTTCAAAATATGCCATGAATGACTCCAAGTAATATCCTTAAAATGAGCTAATGCACAGCGGAAGATTTCTTTAATACCTGAGAATAAACATGCTTTAAAGTGTCAACCAAAAGGTTGGTGAGTTCATAGGTTTATCATAACAATCATTTCAATATATTAATAGACCACAAGATTTCCGTTTATAAATATATGTACACTCACAAGTGTATAAAAGTATTCTATAAGTTGTAGGCACCCGGTAACAAGCCTTAACGTTCATGTTTTACCCTCTGAAGTACACCAGATCAGGTGTGTTTAAAATAACCTCGAAGTACTAAAGCATTCCATAGTCAGGATGGGGTTTGTGAGGCCCAATAGATCTATCTTTAGGATTCGTGCCTACCGTACATAGACAAGTAGTTTAATGTTACCAAGCTAAGGGTATATTTCTGGTTTAAACCCACGTAGAATTAGTTTTAGTACTTGTGTCTATTTCGTAAAACATTTATAAAAACAGCACATGTATTCTCAGTCCCAAATATATATATAAAAGGGAGCAAATGAAACTCACAATACTGTATTTCGTAGTAAAAATACATATAACATCATTTAACAAGTGCAAGGTTGGCCTCGGATTCACGAACGTATCAATATTGAGATTCAATATTGCAGGAAAGTACGTAGACGCAACGGAGATGATAAACACTAGATTGACCTCACGAGCATACCCATGAACCATACCCATCACCTCCATAGCTATAACCCATAATTTCCTTAGCTTCGACTCATTAAAAAAAACTATTTTGAAATCACTCGGACAGTACTCCGTCGTAATATTTTATGTATACTAATAATATCTTGAAATAATACAGAGCAAATATATATATATATATATATATATATATATATATATATATATATATATATATATATATATATATATATATATATATAAATCGATTGAGAGAGTTTAGAGAAATATATTTTCAAGTTTCTATGAAATTATGAAACCTATTGAATTCTATTTATAATAGTTTTTTGAATTATTAAAGTGAATTATTAAAGTGAATTATTAAAGTGAATTATTAAAGTATGAATTATTAAAGTGAATTATTAAAGTATGAATTATTAAAGTGAATTATTAAAGTATGAATTATTAAAGTAAATTATTAAAGTTAAAGTAAAGTAAAAGTAAAGTAAAGGTAAAGTTAAAGTATAGTAAAAGTATAAAAACTATGTATGTATAATACGCGTATAAATATATATAATATTAATTTAAATCGTTATATATATTTAATGAAATAAAATATAAATATCGTTTTATTTATTATACTGGTTAAGTAATGAGTTGTGAAAAGTGATTCTAGATATTTATAAAAGTTATATACGTTTTAATAATAAAGTTCTTTTTAAACTGAAAACGTCTTTGTACGTTTGAAAATAGATTAATAGAATATTATGGAAACCAATTCTCCACTAACTTTTGTCTAACTTTCGTAAATGACATTTTTTGTTTTTATTTATAAATAGCTTTACAAATTATTCTGAATATCGTTAAGAGGAATAGATTTTCTCAAATCATAGTGGACCTCTCAACAGAGACTTGTAATCATAATTCGATGTTTCTGATAATTCAATCATTTAATATATTTTTTTAATTTCGTCGAAAAATCATATCGAAACAAATACGTTCGTTTAAAGTATTATACGTTTAATACTTTATTAATATTCTCAAGTTATAATATATATATATATATATACATATACATATCTATTTATATATAACGGTTCGTGAATCGTCGGAATTTGGTCGAGGTTATAATGAATGTATGAACACAGTTTAAAATTCTTGAGATTTAACTTAACAAACTTTGCTTATCGTGTCGGAATAATATAAAGATTAAAGTTTAAATTTGGTCGGAAATTTCCGGGTCGTCACAGTACCTACCCGTTAAAGAAATTTCGTCCCCGAAATTTGATAGAGGTCGTCATGAGAATGTTATTATAACGATTATAGAATTTTATCATGTTCAAGAAGAATGGATAAAATAATTCGATTACTCGAAGCGTGTGAGTGAAGTTATCGTAAATGAATGAAATAAGATAATAGTGATTCGTCGTATCTTTTGACGTCATCACGATTGATCTCCGAAAAGAAAATCTTTGTAATCTATATTGGATTTGATTATTCGGCGATTAAGGAAATTATGATCCTCTTCGAATTAATGCGATAATCCATTTTGATTTCTCTGTCGGATATTTCACTATAAATCCACCTCATTTGTTTTCTTACAACTCACACCTTCTCAACTCATATTTTAAAGTATTTGTCAATATGCTTCATCCAGTGCTGATTCTTGATATACTCCTCACTTTCATATCTGTCGCTCTTCTTTTTCATCTGCCTCCGGAAGAATCTATTTACTTCTACTATACTCTTGGTTTTATAGTGTTTTTAGTTCTCCCATGTCTTTATATTGCTATATGCATTGATATATACGGTTTGTGATTTCTGGGTTGTTGTTGGGTCTTATATCTTCCCTTATATTTCAAAGTCCTTGCTTCTTCTATAATCATTGTCATCCACAGTTAATGTTCTCTTCTATTTGCTATGATTTATACTCCCATTTCTAGTTCGGAGCTTTGTCCTTTCGTTTATTCTTCTTGCGATTAAGCACCGTTTGTAATGGTCCAGAATTCGCAGATATAAATTTTGGAATGAACATTGTTAATGTTCTAGGAAGGAAATTGTAATGGCACGATCTTGACTTGTCAAATTACCAGAATACTTCGGAAAAGACCGAATCATCAAGAAATATTTTCTTGATATTTAGAGATCAAAGAGAATACAAGAGTCGTGTAACATAGCACATGATGACGTTATGATCTGTGAATCATCATGTTCCATTTAGAAACTTAGCATGAATTACTGTAATATAATCACGTTGATCAAGTGTCATTATATTATACTAACTCATGCTTCAGCTCCCAACACTTCTTCAAGAATATTCCTATTTTAAACTCGAATGTTTCAGAATTTAGAAACTAAAATAGTTTCTTTTATGATATAATACAGATAGCGCGAAGAGGTAAATGATTTCAGATAAGAATAATTATAAAAATATCTTCAGAAGTATGGATGATATTTATAATGAAAGATACGATGATATCTTAGAATGTCTAATATCAGAGGATGATGAAGGATATTGTCCGCAGGGGTTTAGAGTCAGGAGCAAGGTATTCGTTAATGACTTCAGCAAGTACTGAATCATTTGGATTCTTTGAAGGCAGGTTCAGCCTTTGTGATTTGTCCACAGCCTCCTTCATACTTTGCTCAATCCGTTTTTCAGCTTCTCTTTTTCTGAGCTTTGCCAATATACTATCCTTTATCATCCAACTTTTTACTGTTAAGGTCGTTTACAGTTTTGCTGCTTCATCAGCATTTTTCAAAATTTCGAGAACTGGTTCGCAGTTTAGGGTGTTTTTCAGAAATTTCTCATTCAAAGAATGTAAGTCTTGGAGGTAGACGTTGTGTGTATATGTAATTGTTGATGTAGACATGCTGCGAGGTTTCAAAATACTGATTGCTGATTCTCAATAATTGGTATGGTAATTCTTGTTATAAGGTACGAATGAGTATATGATAGGGTTTCGATAATTATAATGATTTTTTTTTTTTGGAAAGTCAAAGATCAGTGAAGTTGTTGGTAAGTTTATTGCTAATGTGGTGAATATAGATGATTCCCCGGTAACGTTGGCGAAAGGGCAACGTATCTATCGAGGTTATAATAAGACTGTTTTGATTGAGAAGTCGAAGTTGACTTGCTGGAGCTGTGACAAAACTGTCTATTTTGAAACGGAATTAAAAAGTTATTTTAGCTAGTAAATGCCAAAGGGTCTAACACGGATACGTGTCGAACTATGACTTGGGTTTTGAGAGTTTTTCAGGTGTATAACTGTGGGTAACATGTGGTTGGATCATCATCTCGATTGTTCCTTAGTTGAAGTGTCTTCAGGAATTTCGAAAGGTTTGAGCACATATTGTAATCGTTAATACATATGATGTTCTAACATAGTTTTGAAGTCAAAGTATAGTTTTGAAAGATATAGGAATCTAAGAGTGATGATACTGGTTATATTTAGAATTGAATTATGCGATTTCAAAATCAGAATATGTTATTGAATTTGAATGAGTATGATTGTTTTGATTTATATGAAAGAATGGATATTGTTGTGAAAGTAGGGAGTATAGTTGATGATTGCTGAATCAGTTTCGAAAAATGTAATATATTAATTGTGAATTTATATATCTCTCGGGTATTACCTACCCGTTAAAAAAAATTTCACAATTAATATTTTGTACAAAAGAAGTTTATTACAGTCTTTATGAAAATATATGTGTATATTTTCTTTAGATGTAATATAGATTTAATGAGTTAATATTAAATTAAACTCATTTGTTTTATGGTTGGAACTAGAATTGAGTAATCCCTAAAACTTTATAAATTGCATAAGTATTTTTTCAGTAATATTGAAATTATGAATCATTACTTTGTTATTTGTTGCTTTTCGTGAAATTCTTGTGAACTTCGCAAGGTGCGAATGATGTTATTTGAAAAGTTTCGAGTACATCGATGATGAAAGTGTAAAATCAAACATATATTCGAATAATACACTTGATTTATTATGAATTGGATTTTTATTGAATTGAGATAGAGATTGTAATTAACGATGGTTAAGTTGCGGACGAAGGACGTACATCATTGCATATTTGTAATATGAATTAACTGAGTAGTTAAGATTCACACATAATAGCTTAGTACGGGAAGATTTATTATGGTTTAAAAATTCATACATATAAAATATACATATAAATCTTTCGATTGGAAATGATTTAATACTTCATAACTCGTTGATACAATATATTTGTTGTTGATTCATAATGATGTCTGCAATGATTCCTGAACTGACAGAGTTTGTGATGTTACAGGTGCTGTTGATTCTGACGATACTGACGGCACTGACTGTGTTGATGATGCTACGGTCCTGTTGATGCTGTTGGTAAAACAATTCTAGCTTGTAAATCGTACACCATTTTCGATCAAAGTTTCTACTCTACCATCTCCGTTCACTCATCCGATTTACGGTCAGAATTAAATAATATCTAAGATTTTGGAGATTACATAACTACCGCAGAGATATCTCTTCAATGAAGTTTATGAATTAATACTTCATCGTTTGTTGTTGTTGATATTCCTGGATATTTACAGGGCGTATGACGTTGATGTTTGAGATACAGATTGTGATGTTGCGGTGTGGGATGTGGATATTGTTGTTGGTGGTGGTGATGGTACTGTTGGTGTTGCTGATGGTGGTACTGTTTATGCTGCTGGTGCTGCTGCTGGTGTTTGTAACCTTTGCACCATATTCTCCAAAGCCACTACCCGAGCGTGAAGCTCGTTGACTTCTTCTATTACACCGGGGTGATTATCGGTTAGGACGAGCGGATAAATAAAATCTAGAATTAGGTGTAGTATGTAATCGTGACGAGATACTCTAGAAATAAGAGAGAAAATGGTGTTTCGGATAGGTTCGCCGGTAAGTGCTTCAGGTTCTTCGCCAAGAGGGCAATGTGGTGGATGGAAGGGATCACCTTCTTCTTGTCTCCAATGATTAAGGAGGCTACGAACCCATCCCCAATTCATCCAGAATAGATGATGACTAATTGGTTGATCCATTCCGGTCACACTGCTTTCGGAACTTGAGTGGGATTCCATTTCGGAATCCGAGGGACTTGAACTAATGACGAATTCCATTTCGTACGATTGAATAAAGAATTTTTTGATATAAAATGATTTTCCGGCTATCGGGTGGTATTCTAATTATATAGAGCAAAAGGTTTCGTAGATTACGGAGGAATTTACGGAATATGTCAGGCAAAGTTTACAGTAACAGATACGCTAAGATATGAATTAGCAGATACGCTAAGATATGAATTTTGTCAATACACTATTCATGCAATCAATGCAATAAGATGTGTCTAGACTAAGAATGATAAGCAAGTAATTTCCGACAAAAATGATGAGCATAACTTTTGACATGCAGACACGGTCGAAGTCCAGACTCATTAATGCATCCTAACGACTATCAGTTAGACACACTAATGCAGACCTGGTTCGCTAAGACCACTGCTCTGAAACCAACTGAAAGGACCCGTTCATATACATTATAAACGATTCACAATAGTTGATTACATCGCGAGGTATTTGACCTCTATATGATACATTTTACAAACATTGCATTCGTTTTTAAAAGACAAACTTTCTTTACAACGAAAGTTGACGGCATGCACACCAGTTCATAATACATCCAACTATAATTGGCTTAATAATAATCTTGATGAACTCAATGACTCGAATGCAACGTCTTTCAAAATATGCCATGAATGACTCCAAGTAATATCCTTAAAATGAGCTAATGCACAGCGGAAGATTTCTTTAATACCTGAGAATAAACATGCTTTAAAGTGTCAACCAAAAGGTTGGTGAGTTCATAGGTTTATCATAACAATCATTTCAATATATTAATAGACCACAAGATTTCCGTTTATAAATATATGTACACTCGCAAGTGTATAAAAGTATTCTATAAGTTGTAGGCACCCGGTAACAAGCCTTAACGTTCATGTTTTACCCTCTGAAGTACACCAGATCAGGTGTGTTTAAAATAACCTCGAAGTACTAAAGCATCCCATAGTCAGGATGGGGTTTGTCAGGCCCAATAGATCTATCTTTAGGATTCGTGCCTACCGTACATAGACAAGTAGTTTAATGTTACCAAGCTAAGGGTATATTTCTGGTTTAAACCCACGTAGAATTAGTTTTAGTACTTGTGTCTATTTCGTAAAACATTTATAAAAACAGTGCATGTATTCTCAGTCTCAAAAATATATATAAAAGGGAGCAAATGAAACTCACAATACTGTATTTCGTAGTAAAAATACATATAACGTCATTTAACAAGTGCAAGGTTGGCCTCGGATTCACGAACGTATCAATATTGAGATTCAATATTGCAGGAAAGTACGTAGACGCAACGGAGATGATAAACACTAGATTGACCTCACGAGCATACCCATGAACCATACCCATCACCTCCATAGCTATAACCCATAATTTCCTTAGCTTCGACTCATTAAAAAAAAAAACTATTTTGAAATCACTCGGACAGTACTCCGTCGTAATATTTTATGTATACTAATAATATCTTGAAATAATACAGAGCAATATATATATATATATATATATATATATATATATATATATATATATATAAATCGATTGAGAGAGTTTAGAGAAATATATTTTCAAGTTTCTATGAAATTATGAAACCTATTGAATTCTATTTATAATAGATTTTTGAATTATTAAAGTGAATTATTAAAGTATGAATTATTAAAGTGAATTATTAAAGTATGAATTATTAAAGTGAATTATTAAAGTATGAATTATTAAAGTGAATTATTAAAGTATGAATTATTAAAGTGAATTATTAAAGTTAAAGTAAAGTAAAAGTAAAGTAAAGGTAAAGTTAAAGTATAGTAAAAGTATAAAAATTATGTATGTATAATACGCGTATAAATATATATAATATTAATTTAAATCGTTATATATATTTAATGAAATAAAATATAAATATCGTTTTATTTATTATACTGGTTAAGTAATGAGTTGTCAAAAGTGATTCTAGATATTTATAAAAGTTATATACGTTTTAATAATAAAGTTCTTTTTAAACTGAAAACGTCTTTGTACGTTTGAAAATAGATTAATAGAATATTATGGAAACCAATTCTCCACTAACTTTTGTCTAACTTTCATAAATGACACTTTTTGTTTTTATTTATAAATAGCTTTACAAATTATTCTGAATATCGTTAAGAGGAATAGATTTTCTCAAATCATAGTGGACCTCTCAACAGAGACTTGTAATCATAATTCGATGTTTCTGATAATTCAATCATTTAATATATTTTTTTAATTTCGTCGAAAAATCATATCGAAACAAATACGTTCGTTTAAAGTATTATACGTTTAATACTTTATTAATATTCTCAAGTTATAATATATATATATATATACATATACATATCTATTTATATATAACGGAATCGTCGGAATTTGGTCGAGGTTATAATGAATGTATGAACACAGTTTAAAATTCTTGAGATTTAACTTAACAAACTTTGCTTATCGTGTCGGAATAATATAAAGATTAAAGTTTAAATTTGGTCCGAAATTTCCGGGTCGTCACACACATGATGAGGGTCAGGTCTGTGAATCATTACCATCATCACCTTACATTAGAAATTCAGCATGACTTATTGTAATATAACCACGTTGGCCATGCGTCATTATATTATACTAACTCATGCTTTCCATTCCCAACACTTCTCCAGAAACATTCATAATTTAAACTCGAATTTTAAATAAATTTAGAAACTACAACAGTTTCCTTTATGATGTAACACAGATAATGCGAAAAGATAAATAATTTCGGACAAGAATAGTTAGGAAGATATCTTCAGAAATATTGAGGATATTTATACTGAAAGATACGATAATATCATAGAATTTCTAAAGATATTTAAAATCAAAGGATGATGAAGAAAATCTTTCCGCATGGATATAAAATAAGTAAGGAGCAAGGTATTCGCTAAAGATTTCATCAGATATTGAAACATCTGGATTCTTTGAATACATGTTTAGTCCTTGTGATTTCTTCACAACCTTCTTCATAGTTTGCTCAATCCGTTTTTCAGTACCAAATTTTCTCTTTTTCTAAGCTTTTCCAACACACCATTCTTTATCATCAAACTTTTAGCCATTATGACCATCTACAGCTCTTGCTGCTTTGTCAGCATTCTCAAAGTTAACAAATCTGAATCATTGATTATCAATCTGAGGTGTTTTCAAAAATTTTGAATTAAGGTGTTTAAGCGCAGAATGTCACCATCAATGGATTTAATGGTTGACGAAGAAATGTTGTAAATTTCAAAAGTAATGAATGATGGTTTTGGTGGTTTGATATGGTGATTCATCACAGGATACGAATGAGTATAAAATATGGTTCGAGGATGTAGTGGTTTTGTTTTTTTTAAGAAGATAACACCTGCTAAAGCCTTACTTGGATTCTAGTATATCAAAATCAGAATATGTAATCGAGTTTGTATGAAAATGGTTGTCTTGATTTGTATGAAAGAAGCTATATCGCTGTGAAAGTAATGAGTATAATTAATGATTATTGAATTAAAATTGAAGAATGTACAGTGTAACATATTAATGTGAAATTTAAATATTTCTCGGGTATTACCTACTCGTTAAAATATTTTCATAATTAACTGTTTGTACAAAAGAATTTTTATTACATCATTATGAAAATATATGTACATATATATTTTCTTCAGATGTAATTATGGATTTAATGAATTAATATAATATTAATCTCATTTGATTTACGGTTAGAACTAGAATAAATAATCTCTAAAACATTAGAGATTACATAATTGCTGCGGAATATCTAATCTAAAATGAAGTTATGAATCAATACTTCATCGTTTATTGTTGTTGGTATTCCTTGGTGTCTATGGTGCGTATGATGTTGATGCTCGAGGTACAGATTGTGATGTTAAGGCTTGTATAACATCCTCAACCGGGCCTAGCTGTAAGATTACTATATTGCCCTTTAGTTGGTGTTGTGTTATTATATGCTTTTATTTTTATTTGATGTTTATTATTATTTAATGATGTGGTTAGGACCATTTTGTGACAAAGGTCACAGAACAGGTTTGTTTATTTAATTTGGACTTCATTTGGGTTGCCAAATGATGTACGAAAGATATCAGATAACTGATAAATACCCGTGTGTTGCACAGTGTGGGAAATTAAACCCATTTAGATAACTAGTGCTGTCTCTCTCTTGCATTTTTTACAGAACCATCTCACACACACCGTTCTTCATCTCTTCGCCTAACCAAACCCTAGATCTTCAATCCTTGTTCTAGAGCTCAAATCGTTCATATCTTTATGTTCTCTACGATTTACTGATTCTTTTAAGGTAAGATTTGTAGCATTTCATGCTTTAATCTTTGAGAAATTTGAGTTTTTGTGTAAAGTTTTACAAAGTGTGTAATGTGGGTCAAAATGGTTAGATTTGATGTTGTTTGAATCTAAATCTTGTGGGTTTATGTTTCTACATGTATAGTGTCTTCGATTTGGTCAGTTTTGAGGTCATAATCGAGCTCTAGAGCAAGAATTGGATGAAATTGGATGAAACCCGTCACTTTGTCTTCAACTTCTACAGATAAACACAGTCGGCCGAGTGTCTCGACCGACTTGACCGACCGACTCGACCATCGACCGAGTGTGTATGACCCACGGCCGAGTGTGTCTGTGAAAGACAATCGACCGAGTGACTAGACACTCGGCCGAGTGAGTGTAGACAGTCAGCCGACTGTCTATGACAGTCGACCGAGTGTCTTTGGCAGTGAAATATTTTACTAAGTGTTGATTTTTAGCCGTTATATCGCCCGTTTATATTTTGATGTTTAGGATGTAAATTTTGAAAGTGATTTTGAAAGTGCATAAGTGTTAAGCAAAAAATTTTAGCGGACGCTTTTTGATACAAAAATTTCTGTACTGTGTTATTTGATGTTAATGGACAGTAACTAACTTGATTTGCCTTATGTTCAGGTGATAAGGATAAAGAAGCCGCTCAGTAGTAGATTATCTGAGCTGGTTGCTGGTAATTGGTGAGTGGAACTAACTGGAGAAAATAGTATATAGTAGCATGTTATATTATGATTGCCATGCTTGTTAGATATACTTACTGTTGTGGTTAGTTAGTACGTTGTGATGACTGCATGTTAGTTGATGCTTGTCTGCTGGAGCCCAGTGCGTCCCTATTGTGTGGTAGCCTCGGTAGGAGAGATCAACCTACGGGTTGGGTTCCTCATGTGGTAGCCTAGACAATCGAGGTGTATATATATGTGAATAACGCGTCCGTTGTGTGTGAATTATATATATACACACGGTGGTGGAGGAACTTCTGGTAAGCACTAGTCCGATCAGCTGGTGGTTAATGGTTTGGCCGAGCCGCCAGAGTCTCTGTAGACGGCACTTGGGTGATGTTTGTGTGTTAGCCTTTGTGACATGATTAGTATGACGGTTCCTGTATACTATTGCCTGTAGTTAGTTTTACTCACTTAGCTTCGTGCTAATTCCCCTCCATCTCCTCCCTGCAGGTTGTTAGTTTTTGTAAGTGATGCTTTTTTTGGGGAGTAGACGGGTATGGTGATGTTATGTTTGACAGGAGTCAACTCTGATGTTGTTTTGCTTTGTTTAAACAGTTATATTTTGTAAACATATTGTAAATACGTCTTCTCCGTATAAACATGTATTTTGTTGAAATGACACGTGACACTGGTTGTACTGTATTAACAATAGTTATTGTTTATTTTGTAATTAATAAATAAATGCTTCCACCACGTATATGTATATAAAAAAATCAGCGATGTCACAGCTTGCGATGTGGATGTTGTTGTCGGTGGTACTGGTGCTGTTGGTGCTAATGTTGGTGGTGTTGTTGGTGCTGATACTGGTGCCTATGATGCTTGCAAGTTGTGCATCATATTCTCTAAAGCCATTACTCGAGCACGAAGCTCGTTGACTTCTTCTATTACTTCGGGATGATTTGCGGTTGGAACAAGGGAATGAATAAGATTTAGAATATGAGATATTATATAATCATGGCGAGATATTCTGGAAATGAGAGAGAAAATGGTGTTTCGAACAGGTTCACCGGTAAGTGCTTTAGGTATAGGGCAATTTGGTGGGTGGAAAGGATCACATTCTTCTTGTCTCCATTGATTAAGTCGACTACGAAGACCCCCAATTCATCCAGAAAATATGATAACTAATTGGTTGGTTCATTCCAGTTACGCTGCATTTGGAGCTCGAGGAACTCGAGGAATCAAGTGAGTAATCTATATCGGAATAGCTGTCGGAATTTGAGGAACTCGAACTAGTTGTAGGATCCATCTTGTACAATCAGGGAAATGATTTTTGATATCAAATAGATTATAGGACTTAGATTGGTATTCTTCAATACATAATTTACATATGTATATATAACAAGAGCGTAGGGGTGCGCGCTTCGCTGCTTAAAATTGTATGCGATATTCATTAGAAGTATTTAAAATAGAAGATGATAATATATAACTATAACAGGATTCTTGGTTGGCAATATATGGTCTCATTTTGTATACCAAGAAACTATTTTGTTATGGCTGAATATAACTAAACAACAACTAAAGCAATAAGTTAACTAAAATACTTGGATTATCATGCCTCATAAATAACTTCAAACTTTGGAATAACGACACAGTAGGTTAATGGAAAACGTGAACAAAATTATCTCCCTTACTCAAAGTGCACAATAGCTAGTTGGTGAATATAGAAACTCTTTGCTTTCATTTTCTGTGATATGGTTGGATGTAGCATCTGGATCCAGATTAAAAATCTACCACACATTATTAAGCAATTTTTAATGCCATGCGTAGAAAGTCAGTACAACCTCGCCTAAGAGGTGCAGTGGATCAGTATACAAACAGGTAACAAAGATAACACCATAAGATAATGTAAGCTAAAGGTTATAAAAAGGGTGGGTCAGCTAGAGGGTCAAAAAGGTTTAGATAAAAAGAGGTTTAAAATTCAAAATATGATGGTTACCCTACTTTTTCTTGTCTCCGTATACTTCACTAATTTGGTACCACACTTATTTTTGGCTGCACTTTGTTATTATCCAACCAAATAAAAAAACTCAAAATTTCATCATCTGGGGTTGACAAAAATAAATAAAAAGAAACATAATTAGACGGTTTACAGTAGTGAATCCATGCACATTTCTAATCTCTTTCTGAAGGTCAAAATCTTGGTCTATGTGGTTATAGATATCACTTATCATGCTTCTCCAGCCTTGTTGAACATGTCCATTACCAGAGCTATAAATGTTAAAATCCGTAACGGAACCAAATGTTTATTATAAAAAAAAAAAATCTTAACAAACAATGGTGACAATCAAGCAGGATGTGTAACATATCTAATGATACATTGAAACAATATATAGCACACATTGCTATTGTTTTTTCAAAAAAGGCACTATCAATATACAGAAGCTGAGTTGGATTATTAATGCATACATCATGATTATATTATATTATTATAATAACAATGATATCACAGTTAACATCTTACTCCCTAAGTGATTTTTAGGTATGTATACATGATTGAATTGACTTTCCGTGTTTAAGTTAACACATTCCGTATAAAAGTATGAACTGCATCTACCACTCTTTGAGATTAAAAAGAGAAAGATTTTACCTTATTCCACAGCATGAACCACAGAAAAATAATCCTGAACTTTTGAGAAATTAACTGACCAAAGTCAAGATCTGAAATAATGATATAGATGCATAAATAAGCCGAATTATATCCGAAAATTCACAAATCCAACATTTTTGAAAATGTGAAACGCTAGTCTCTAGAATCATATAAATTCTAGTCATTTTCTCTTTTTTAACTTCACAAATAAAACCAAAAGCATAACGTTTAATCTATATTAAAACCATTAAAGGTAGGGACTTCAAGCACTTATTTAACAATTACTTCATATTCATGTTAATGAAACAACATATAAAATCGTAAATAAGGTGCTCTAAATTTTAATTTATGTAAGTGGCTATAACATATTAAGATAGTAAAGATGAAATATTAAAAAAAAAAAAAAAAAAACGTACCTCGTGAATCTTAGGAACTTCACATCCTATGATTCACTATTGTCCTGTAACAGTTAGAACACATTTGAAATATAGTTTGCTGCAAACAATAATAATTCATACTTTATCTCACTTGCTTATAAACTACAGAGTACATTACTTGTTTTACCCATATTCATATCATTTCATTATTACATCTAAATACCAACATACATTGGGCTTATTGAGATGAATGGACAGGAATGTTGCAACACTTTTTTTTTAAATAAACCACCCCAATACTATGTATGGGTTCCTGCAAACATAAGTTAGAAATATGGAAGGAACAAAACTAAGTAGAAAAAAATAGAGGTAGAACTGAAACATAAGTTTAAAGACTAAATATTACACCTTGAATTATCCCAGGCCCAAATAGTTTCCTCTGTAGTTTTTTGCCCAAATCAGCTATTTCACTACCTCTCCTTCAGAAATAGCACCAATCCAGTCAAAAAGATACGATAAGGATTACGAACAATAGAATGAAAATGATAATAACAATCTCACTTAAATTATATCAATAAAGATTCTCATCTTACGCTCAAATAATAATTAATTTCATAACTAACTTCATTGAAGTGATAACACACCTGTGGAATTGAAAATAAAAATTATTGAAATATAATACCTTAGTGCCACACATGAAAAAAAAAGCGAAGAAATAATTACATGATACTTTAAGAATAAACCAACCAATACTTAAGAGCACTTGAGGTATCAAAACCATTGTTGCATCTCCTTTCTTTGTTGCATGATTCACCATGCGAAGGCTAGCAGAAAACCTAAAACAAACATCTTGCAGAGGGTCTTTGATAGAGAACTAAATTTTCACAAAATTACTAACCATACGACTATTTACTAAAACAATAGTTCTTGAATGATTGTTCACAAAGCAACTTTTATATATCTACAGGAATGAAAATAATATTTGAATCAATATTTTGCATGAACTTATAGTTGCTTTACCACATGTAATATATAACAAATATATAACAAATAGTGTTATTTTAGCGAATAAGCATGTAAGAAGAAATACAAGTAATGTGAGTTACCTAGAAGTGCATAGATGAGAGTCAACAGGAAAAGATAGTAACCTGAAAGTTTATGGATACATAAAACAACATCAAACAAATAAAAGCCAAAATAATACAGTAGTATAGTATGTTTGGAGTGTTTGTTTGTAATTAGTTCAAAAGGAAATATACTCAAAGTTTTACAGACATTACTCTTTAAACACTTTAAGCTCTTTTTGAGCTATACATTTCATCAAACTAGTGTACATCAAGTTGACATTGAATAAGAATTAACAACCTTTTCTTTCATCCCTACTCGTTACATGCCTGTAAACTTAAATGAAGAAGATTTAAGAAGCATTTAGATCAACTGTAATTTGAAAATTTGTTTCATGACCTCTCGTGCATATAATGTTGGGATTTAACAAGTTCATAACACTTAAAACATTTTAAGAATCAAACTTAGCCGAAGCATGTAAATTACCATTTTGGAACTTGTTAATCTTTAACCATTTAAAGTTAAATCCCAAGTAGGATCAAGTTGTGATATATACTTACAAACTATAAGATAGTCAGGAGGTTATTATACCTACTCCAAGCTTGGTAATTGATAATGATGATGATGATGATGATGAATCAAGCTCCAAAATGTGAAGCCTCAAGTTGTAATACCCCAAGCTTTTAATACCAACACCTCGTACTTTGGTTAGGATTTATTAACACTTGAATTTAGCTTGCAAAAAAAATTTAAGAACCCTTTCTTGCTCCAAAAAGGCCACGGCCAGAAACAGTAAATGAAGAGAGTTTTATTCCAATGCCACTTCCATTTCTTTTATAAAATAGTTTTATTAAACTAGATTTTTATAAAACTAGTTTTTATAAAATACATTTTATAAACTTGCATATTATTTGTTATGTATACATTATTTATAAAATTTTTTTTATAAAATATAACATAACTAAATTAATTATTTAACCTATAAATAATTAAATCCATATTATATAAATTATTCCATAATTTATATACACATCAAGTGATATTATTTTAGAAAACCATTTTTCTTAAAATCCAAGTGTCGCGTAATTTAGTCAACGATCCAATCGCTAAGATCAAATATGAACAAGGTGTCGGTAAGCTTGTTATTGGGTATGACCCATTGGATCAAAACATATTAGCCACGTTAATTTAATATGTCTCTCGGGCATATGAAATACCTTCAATCTTCTACTTGCACGAGAAACATAAGAAATTAATGCAAGTGATGGATACCACTTAACGACCGTCCATCACCCCAATATGTTATGACTTTGTGCCATTCAATAACATCATCCCTTTCGAGTTCCCATCTCGAATATGAATAGGTGAATCTTTCATTATATCCTTTCGTCCTAGATGTCATGTTAAATCCAAGAGACACAGAGTGATCACTCTCTTCTAGATTTAACTTTATCAGGCCTTAGACATCTGACTCTCAACGAATATGAGGGACAAATTCCATCTTGACTACACACGTCCCAGATATATACTTTGTATCATACCTGAGCTCTTTCTTATGAACTACCATATTTCAGAATAGCGAAGGAAAGAATCAAGGCACAATACTTAGTGAATATCCGAACCCAATATGTATCTCAGGTCAGAGGATACTATGATATGCGCCTTTACTCAAGATTACACGTGATCAACCACAAAGGCTCCATTCAGTAAAACTTGAGAGCGGGTCTTCCAATATTTGTATCCCACAAATATCTATGAACTTTGGTTGCAACTTTGCCCCACATTTAGCCTGTGAATGTATACCAATCCAAGTTCATAATAGTCTAAACCTCACACTTGTTCCCACAAATGTGATCAACTACGGAATTTAGAATAATAGCTTATTCATGGATAAAATATGCAAAATAGGAACTTGACTCAAAATTAATAAATTAACACCATAATTATATTAATGAGTTTGAACAACTTTGTTCCATTACAATACATAAAAATAGATCACAACCAATCACTAGAATATCGAAGCCCTAATGCACAAACATGTCCTTCATGTTTTGCTGCATGTAAGAGCTTCGTGAGTGGATCAGCTATATTAAGATCTGTGTGAACTTTACGAATACATATCTTTCCCTTTTCAACTTCATCCCTTATGTAGTTGAATCTCCGCTCAATGTGATGGATCTTTTGATGAGCACGAGGTTCCTTGATTTGAGCAATCGCCCCCTCGTTGTCACAAAAGATCTCAAGAGGGTCCTGAATGGAAGGGATTACTCCTAAGTCGTCAATGAATTTCTTCATCCATGAAGCTTCCTGAGCTGCCAATGAGGCGGCAATGTACTCCGACTCTGTAGTGGATAATGCAACAACATCCTGTTTTGAACTCTTCCAAGAGACCGCATCTCCATTTAACGTGAAGACATAACCAGATTGTGATCTCGAATCATCTGGATCAGTTTGGAAACTCGCGTCTACGTAACCTTTTACTGCGAGTTCCTCCTCACCAGATCTGTATATAAGAAACATATCCTTAGTCCTCCTAAGGTATTTCAATATACTTTTAACAGCAACCCAATGAGTGTTTCCAGGGTTATTCTGGTATCTACTTGTCAAGCTGAGAGCGCATGACACATTCGGTCTAGTGCATATCATTGCATACATGATTGACCCAATAGCATATGCGTACGGGACTTTCTTCATTCTATCTTATTCATCTTTCGTGGTAGGGCACTGAGATGAACTAAGAAGCGTCCCTCTTTGAATAGGTACCAAACCTTTCTTAGAGTTCTCCATCTTGAACCTTTTCAAGACCTTTTCAATGTATGCACTTTGATTTAAACCTATCAATTTCTTAGATCTATCCCTGTAGATCCTAATCCTCAAAATGTATTGTGCTTCTTCAAGATCCTTAATGGAGAAGCAGCTTTTTAACCAAGTTTTAACACCTTGCATCGCCGGGATATCATTTCCAAATAATAATATATCATCCACATATAATACAAGGAACATGATAGTGCTCCCACTAGCTTTCTTGTATACACAAGCTTCATCACCATTTTTAATGAAGCCAAATTTCTTGGCCTCCTCATTAAAATGATGATTCCACATTCTAGATGCTTGTTTCAATCCGTAGATTGACTTCTTTAACTTACATACTTTGTTAGGATATTTCGGATCAACAAAACCTTCAGGCTGAACCATATAGACATCTTCCTCAAGATATCCATCTAGGAAAGCGGTCTTGACATCCATTTCCCATATCTCATAATCATAATGAGTAGCAATGGCAAATAATATCCTGATAGACTTTAGCATTGCCACAGGTGAAAAAGTTTTATCATAGTCAATTCCTTGAGTTTGAGTGAAACCTTTTGCTACAAGTCTAGCTTTATATATATTTAAGTTTCCATGCATGTCGGTTATCTTGAAAATCCATTTACAATCAACTAACTTGGAGCTAGCAGGTTGTACAACCAGTTCCCAAACTTGGTTGTCATACATGGATTGCATCTCAGCGTTCATGGCTTCTTACCATTTATCTTTATCAAACCGTGATAAAGCATCTTGGTAGTTGGTTGGTTCATCCAAATCAACCACATAAAAATCATCCATGAGAAATCCATATCTCTCAGGAGGATTACTAATCCTATTAGATCTACGAACGTTTTGTATACTTTGATCATCCATTTGATCATTCTCAACATTTTCATGTTGAGTGCTAGTGTCAACCAATTGTGTATCTTCTACTTGATCTTGAACCTCTTCGAGATCTATCTTCCTTTCACTATTACCTTCCATTAGGAACTTAGTTTCAAGGAACTCAGCCTTCCGAGCAACAAATACATTTTGCTCGGATGGATCATAGAAGTAGTATCCATATCATCCTTGGGATATCCTATGAAGATACATTTCGTGGATCGAGCATTCAACTTATAAGGGACGTAACACTTAGGGTAAGCTTCACATCCCCATACCTTTAAGTATGATAGAGATGGAGGTTTTCCGAACCACATCTCATGAGGAGTTCGTTCCACTTTCTTGGTTGGGGCCATATTTAGAATATGAGCCGCGGAGCACAGACAATAATCCCAAAATGATAGAGGTAATGAGCTTCTTGCCATCATAGATCGAACCATATCCATTAGGGTTCGGTTCCTCCTTTCGAAAACTCCATTAAGTTGGGGTGTTCCAGGAGGAGTGAGTTGCGAGATAATCCCACAACTTTTAAGATGGTCTTGGAAAGCATCGCTTAGATATTTACCTCCTCTATCAGTACGAAGTACCTTGATTGTCTTGTTGAGTTGATTTTGTACTTCGTTTTGATATTCTTTGAATGCTTCAAAAGTTTCGTCCTTGTGTCTTAATAAATAGACATATCCGAAACGACTAAAGTCATCAATGAAAGTGATGAAGTATCTTTCACATTTCCTAGTCATGGGCTTAAAGGGTCCACACACATCTGAATGTATTAGTCCCAATAAGTCTTTAGCCCTTTCATAGGTCCCTTTGAAAGGTGCTTTAGTCATTTTACCTTGTAAACAAGATTCACATACATCAAATGGGTCTAGTTCATTTGATTTCAAAAGTCCATTCTTTTGAAGTGTATGCATTCGGTTCTTGTTTATGTGACCAAGGCGACAATGCCATAAGTAGGAATCACTCAAATCCCTTTTGAGTTTCTTGGTGTTTGCATGGAACATTGAGCTATTGTATGATGTGTCATCATGAACCAATTCGTAAATACCATTCAAAGGTGAAGCCTTAAAATAGAACACACTATTTAAAGAAACATGGATATCATCATCAATAAAATTAAAATCAAAACCACATTGTCTTAAACGGGAAATAGAAATAATGTTTCGAGTTAAATCAGGAGCATACAAAACATTTTTCAAAACAAGCTCCAAACCAGTTTGTAGCTCCAAAACAAAGTCTCCTTGAGCTTCTACGTGCACCTTTGCACCATTTCCCATGAAGAGACTTGTTGTTCCCGCATCTTGTTTACTTCTTTTGAACCCCTGCAAAGAATTGCAAATGTGAGTTCCACATCCTGTGTCTAATACCCATGTATTGAAGAAGTAATACTAAGCTCAACGTATACCATATATACATTACCTGAGGTTTGTCCTGCTTCCCTCTTTTCTTTCAACTCCTTTAGGTAGATCGAGTAGTTGCGTTTCCAGTAACCCATCTCACCGCAACCAAAGCACGGATCTTCCTTGGGGTTTGCTTGTCCGGCAACCTTTTGCTTCTTGTTTTTGTTGGTTAGGGTAACCATCTTTCCCTTTCCCTTGCCCTTGCCATGGCAGGCGGGTCCTTTCTTCTTAGCCACCTTTGGCTTAGAAGTGGAATCGTTCTTAGACCCACCTTGATTGATCATAAGCACGGGTGAATCCCTTTTACCCATGTTTGATTCGGCCGTCCTAAGCATGGCATGCAACTCGCCAATGCTATTATCCCAACCATTCGTGTTGTAATTCATCACGAAGGTGTCAAACCTTTTTGACAAAGAGTTGAGAATAAGGTCCGTGGCTAATTCATTAGACACGTTATATTTCAGACGGTGCAATCGATCAATTAGGCTTTTCATCTTAAGGACATAAGATGAAACAGATTGGGAGTCATCCATTCGACATGCATGAAGTACTCGAACCGTTTCAAAGCGCTCGACAGGAGCTTGTTGAAGGAACATCTCCTTCAATTATGTGATCATGTCATATGCACTATGATGCTCGAAGTCCTTTTGGAGTTCGGGGATCATGGTCCCAAGCATAAGGCAAGAACTTGCACCGAATCGGCGCAATATTTCTCCCAATATGCCATAGCTTTGGCATCATCCTTCTCGGGTTGGTCGGGAATGGGGTCTTCTAACACATACGCTCTATCCTCAAGCTTGAGGACAATTCTTAGATTGCGATACCAATCCATGAAATTCGTATGGTTGAGTTTTTCCTTTTCGAGTAAGGACCTTAAAGATAGGTTATTAAAGTTGATTGGTGTGTTTGGAATGTTGTTGTTATTGGCGGCCATCTACAAAATTTAACAAAGTTTGTTTAAGTATTAATTTTAATTTAACAATCAATACCCTTTTAAATCCAATTGATATATTAAATTCTAGAATCCAACGGTAAATCAAATTTTGGTTAGGTGACCTTTATTCCGTTATTTGATTTAGCTAGGTAGTCTTAAATTGACAATTACAATCCATTTGCAACTTCTAGAGTATGGTATCATACAATCCTTTTGTATGGCATATTTATCCCATCAACGCCTATTTGTTCCTCATGCTTCGGTGACCCTAAGTTCATGATTCCCAAATTAAGTCCTCCAACTTGTGTAAACGTGTAAATTTAACATACAAGTGGTTAGGTGACCTTTATCCCAGGAGCATGTGAAATTCACCTTAATCATATTAGTTTGCTTATAACGGGTAGGTGACCTTTATCCCATTATTAGTTCCCTAACATGTTTAAGTGTTTACACAAATGGATGGCGTTAAACTTGTTAACCTAGTGTGTAAAGGGTTTTTAAGGTTTCTTTATTCTAGTTCAAGAAAACTTTTATACCATACACTAACATGCATTTAGTGTGTGGTACATGTGAAAATCCATTTTTCATGTCATGTAATAAAGCCAATTTCATTACTTTGATATAAACCATTTTATATGTGTAATCCTTTTCTTGTTCTTAATAACCATTTGTTAACGTCCTTTTGTCATTTCAATTTAACCATTTAAATGTCATTTTTCTTGTTGTTAACTTGTGTGATTAACTTGTAGTAATAAAATGCACAATCCACAATCATACAAAACAACCATGCATGCAAAATAATATGTTCATAATCAAGCCTTTTGGTAGGCATTTTGTTTAGCCGAAAACAAAATGCCACCGGTCAATGGGTTATAACACAAAATAGGAGATTTCAAAATCTCCCACTTAATCTTGCATCTTTCTTGTCTCCATCTTGCATCTTCATCTTTTACAAAAAATATATCCTAATACATTTTTTCTAGAAAATGAAAATACAACCTAATCTATTTTACATACCAAATATAAAATAAATTACATAACCAAATGAATAATATTACAAACCAATTGAATAAATATTATTACAAACCAAATGAATAAATATAAATCAACCATGCAAGCAACCAAACAAAAGGTCAAGGCTAGGATTGTGAACATTTACATACAACAAAATATGAAAAAATGGAAGCACCCAAAACCCATTTTGGGTCTCCATAATTTCGGCCAAAACAAGAACCCATCAAAACCCGAAAATTTTTGCATTCTACTTTCATGCATGTTCATAAAATGCAAAATATATAGTGGGTTTAATAACCATCTAGAAGCATATTTCAACAACTTCGGCTCTAGATACCATTGTTGGGATTTAACAAGTTCATAACACTTAAAACATTTTAAGAATCAAACTTAGCGGAAGCATGTAAATTATCATTTTGGAACTTGTTAATCTTTAACCATTTAGAGTTAAATCCCAAGTCGGATCAAGTTGTGATATATACTTACAAACTATAAGATAGTAAGGAGGTTATACCTACTCCAAGCTTGGTAATTGATAATGATGATGATGATGATGAATCAAGCTCCAAAATGTGAAGCCTCAAGTTGTAATACCCCAAGCTTTTAATACCAACACCTTGTACTTTGGTTACGATTTATTAACACTTGAATTTAGCTTGCAAAAAAAAAAAAAAAATTAAGAACCCTTTCTTGCTCCAAAAAGGCCACGGCCAAAAACAGCAAATGAAGAGAGTTTTGTGCATTTTTTTTTTTGCTTGTGTTTTGATGTGTACTTGCATGTGTTTTGGTCTCCAACAAGCCTTGGTTAATATGAATCTCAAAAATAGAAGTAACCATACAAATGGCTAGTCAAATGGCATGCTTGCATGAACTCCAATGCCACTTCCATTTATTTTATAAAATAGTTTTATAAAACTAGATTTTTATAAAACTAGTTTTTATAAAATACATTTTATAAACTTGCATATTATTTGTTATGTATACATTATTTATAAAACCAATTTTATAAAATGTAACATAACTAAATTAATTATTTAACCTATAAATAATTAAATCCATATTATATAAATTATTCCATAATTTATATACACATCAAGTGATATTATTTTAGAAAACCATTTTTCTTAAAATCCAAGTGTCGCGTAAATTAGTCAACGATCCAATCGCTAAGATCAAATACGAATAACGTGTCGGTAAGCTGGTTATTGGGTATGACCCGACTTGGATCAAAATTTATTAGCCACGTTAATTTAATATATCTCTCGGGCATACGAAATACCTTCATATAAATCAACTGTTATTAGCCTGTACATATAATTAATACATAAATTAAAATTAGGAGAGATTTAACAACATGTGTGCGAGCTGAGTTCATCATCTTGCTTACTACAACCTGTAAAGTACAAATACCTTTAAATTAAAAATAAACATAAAATATAAACAAAAACAAAAACTATATAGTAAATTTGACAAATCAAAGTAAAACAAAGATGATAAAGCATATAAGTTTATAACAAAAAAGTATTGTGAGCACAAACTATACGGACTAAAATAGATATATTGTAATCATATACTGAGTTAAATATAAACATACCATTGAAAGCATCTCATGAAGTGAATTCACTCTTCTTTTAAGTTTGAAATTTCATCGATCAGGTGGTGTGTGACAACCCAAAAATTTCCAACCAAATTTAAACTTTATCTTTATATTATTCCGACACGGTAAGCAAAGTTTGTTAAGTTAAATCTCAAGAATTTTAAACTGTGTTCATTCATTCATTATAACCTTGACCAAATTCCGACGATTCACGACCGTTATATATAAATATATATATATATATATATATATATATATATATATATATATATATATATATATATATATATATATATATTATAACTTGAGAATATTAATAAAGTATTAAACGTATAATACTTTACACGAACGTATTTGTTTCAATATATTTATCGATGGAATTAGAAGATAATATCAAATGATTGATTTATCAGATACATTGTGATATGATTACGGGTCTATGTTATGAGGTCCACTGTGATTTAAGAAATCTATTCTTTTTGACAACATTCAGAAAATAGTAAAGTGATTTATAAGTAAGAACGTGGAGTGTAAATAACTTAGATGTTGGATATCGACAAGTTAAGTAACTCGACATTTTTCATTAAAATGATTTCATACATTTATTAAACCTTTGGACTATATCTCATGCTTCACCAACATACTGTAAATTAAAAACTTGAAACCTATTATGAATATATATGATTCTACTTTTCTAAAACGTTTTATGATATGACGATTTCCATTATTTTAACCTTTAAACAAAATGATTTTTAAATATATTTAGTTTTGGAAAACAAAATTATCGTATTTATTTGATTTAGTTTCAAACGTACAAAAACGTTTTCAGTTTAAAAAGAACTTTATTATTAAAATGTATATAACTTTTATAAATATCTAGAACCACTTTTGACAAATCATTACTTAACCAGTATGATAAAAATAATGATATTTATATTTTTTTATTAAATATATATAACGATTTAAATTAATATTATATATATTTATACGCGTAGTATACGTACATAGTTTTATACTTTTACTATACTTAAACTTTACCTTTACTTTATTTTTACTTTACTTTAACTTTAATAATTCACTTTAATAAATCATACTTTAATAATTCACTTTAATAATTTATACTTTAATAATTCATACTTTAATAATTCACTTTAATAATTCATACTTTAGTAATTTACTTTAATAATTCATACTTTAATAATTCACTTTAATAATTCAAAAATCTATTATAAATAGAATTCAATAAGTTTCATTATTTCATAGAAACTTGAAAATATTTTTCTCTAAACTCTCTCAATCGATTTACATATATATATATTTACTCCGTATTATTTCAAGATATTATTAGTATACATCAAATATTATGACGGAGTGCTGTCCGAGTGATTTCAAAATTGTTTTTCGAGCGGGATAGAGCTAAAGAAATTATGGGTTATAGCTATGGAGGTTATGGATATGGTTCGGGAGTATTGCTCGTGAGTCAAACTAGTGTTTATCATCTCCGTTGCGTTTACGTACTCTTCCTGCAATATTGAATCTCAATATTGATACGTTCGTGAATTCGAGGCCAACCTTGCACTTGTTCAATGACGTAATATGTATTTTTACTACGAAATACAGTATGGTGAGTTTCATTTGCCCTTTTTACCCTTTACATTTTTGGCTTGAGAATACATGCGCAACTTTTATAAATGTTTGACGATATAGACACAAGTACTTAAAAACATTCTACGAATGAGTTATGACGTACACCGAATATCACCCCTTTTAGTCTGGTAATTTGAGAATTTGGAAACCGAGCTCCAAATTGACCCGAATCCTAAAGATAGATCTATGGGCACTAACAAGCCCCAGTCAGAGAATTTGAACTGCTTTAGTACTTCAAAATAGGTATACAACTGCCAGCTTTGAAAGATATGATCTGTTTGTGAGGTGTACACAACCATCATATTTAAAAGAGTGGCCTGATTGTATGTCTTTACATGACCGTGCGAAATGCCGGTATGCGGGGGATATTCTAGATGCATTTTGTTAAGGTCGATTACCAGGTGTTTGTAGTTCGTATGAATGACTTTTATCTCTATGCCATGCGAAATGCCTGATATGAGATTATGTTTATGAAAGATATTAAAAATCGCGAAGCAACCTACGGGGGAGAAAAGGATACGAACCTACTCTGCTAAGCATTATGAAATATGGTTTTGTACACGAGATAGGTGTACTGTATTTAAATCTTGTGGTCTATCAAAATGATGAATTTTATTATTTACGATAAACTAATGAACTCACCAACCTTTTGGTTGACACTTTAAAGCATGTTTATTCTCAGGTTTGAAAGAAATCTTCCGCTGTGCATTAGCTCATTTTAAGAATATTACTTGGAGTCATTCATGGCATATTTCGAAAGACGTTGCATTCGAGTCGTTGAATTCATCAAGATTATTATTAAGTCAATTATAGTTGGATATAATATGAAATTGTATGCATGCTTCAACTTTCGTTGTAAAGAAAGTTTGTCTTTTAAAAACGAATGCAATGTTTGTAAAATGTATCATATAGAGGTCAAATACCTCGCGATGTAATCAACTATTGTGAATCGTTTATAATGTATATGAACGGGTCCTTTCAGTTGGTATCAGAGTGGTGGTCTTAGCGAACCAGGTCTGCATTAGTGTGTCTAACTGATAGTCGTTAGGATGCATTAGTGGGTCTGGACTTCGATCGTGTTTGAATGTCAAAAGCTTTGCTTATCATTTTTGTCAGAAAATTGCCTGCTTATCATTCTTAGTCTAGACACATCTTATTGCATTGATTGCATGAATAGTGTATAGACAAAATTCATATCTTAGAGTATCTGCTAATTCATATCTTAGCGTATCTGTTACTGTAAACTTTGCCAGACATATCCCGTAAATTCCTCCGTAATCTACGAAATCTTTTGCTCTATATATTCTATGTAATTAGAATACCACCCGATAGCTGGAAAATCATTTCATATCGAAAAATCCTTTATTCAATCGTAAAAAATGGAATTCGTCATTAGTTCAAGTCACTCGGATTCCAAAATGGAATCCCACTCAAGCTCCGAAAGCAGTGTGACCAGAATGGATCAACCAATCAGCCATCATCTATTCTGGATGGATTGGGGATGGGTTCGTAGCCTTCTTAATCATTGGAGACAAGAAGAAGGTGATCCTTTCCATCCACCACATTGTCCTCTTGGCGAAGAACCTGAAGCACTTACCGGCGAACCTGTTTGAAACACCATTTTCTCTCTCATTTCCAGAGTATCTCGTCACGATTATATACTACATCAAATTCTATATTTTATTTATCCGCTCGTTCGAACTGACAATCACCCCGG
The DNA here is from genome assembly GCF_046630445.1 of Rutidosis leptorrhynchoides. Lineage (NCBI taxonomy): Eukaryota > Viridiplantae > Streptophyta > Magnoliopsida > Asterales > Asteraceae > Rutidosis > Rutidosis leptorrhynchoides. The sequence goes on from NC_092335.1 coordinate 386,053,627, forward strand.
TGTAATATAAGAAGTCAACGAGCTTCGCGCTCGGGTAGTGGCTTTGGAGAATATGGTGCAAAGGTTACAAACACCAGCAGCAACACCAGCAGCATAACCAATACCACCATCATCAACGCCAACAGTACCATTACCACCCCAACCACCACCGTGTCGTAAACCTCAACTTCACAATCTGTCCCACGAGCATCAATGTCATAAGCTCTATAGATAACAAGGAAGACCAACAACAACAAACGATGAAGTATTGAATCATAACTTCATTGGAGAAACATTCCGCGGCAATTATGTAATCTCCAAAGTCTTAGAGATTAACTATTCTAGCCCTAACCATAACTCAGATGAATGGACCAAAATGATAGAAGAAATAGTAGAAACCCTGACAAGAATGGTGCGTGATTTACAAGCTAGACTTGTTTTACTAGCAGCATCAACAGTACCGTTAGCATCACCAGCACAGTCAGTGCAGTCGGCATTGTCAAAATCAGCAGCACCTATAACATCACAAACTCCGCAGTTCAAGAATCATTGTGGACATTATTACGAATCAATAACGCGTATATGGTATCAACGAGTTATGAAGTATTAACTCATTCCCTCTGAAGAAAATATATGTATATTTTATATATATATATATATATATATATATATATATATATATATATATATATATATATATATATATATATATATATATAAACTTTGAGATCAAAATAAATCTTTCCGTACTAAGCTATTATGTGTGAATCTTAACTACTCGGTTAATTCATATTACTAAAATGCAATAATGTGCGTCCTTCATCCGCAACTTAACCATCGTTAACTACAATCTCTGTCTCAATTCAATAAATTCCAATTCATAATAAATTAAGTGTATTATTCAAATATATGTTTGATTTTACACTTTCATCTTCGATATACCCAAAACTCTCTAAGAAATATCATTCGTACCTTGCGAAGCTTACAAGAATTCCACGAACACCAACATCATGCATCAACAAATAACGAAGTATTGATTCATAAATTCAATTTCATTGAAGAAATACTCCGTAAGAGTTATGTAATTTCTAAAGTCTTTAGGGATTATTCAATTCTAGTTTCAATCGTAAATCAAATGAGTTTAATTTAATATTAACTCATTAAATCTATGTTACATCTGAAGAAAATATGCACATATATATTTTCATAAAAACTGTAATAAAATTCTGTTGTACAAAATATTAATTGTGAATTTTTTTTAACGGGTAGGTAATACCCGAGAGTTATATAAATTCACAATTAATATGTTACATTCTTCGAATCTGATTAAGCAAATCATCAACTATACTCCCTGATCTCACAACAATATACATTCTTGTATAGAAATCAAAACAACCATTCTCACCCAAATTTGATTACGCATTCTGATTTTGACAAATCAAAATCCAAGTCATGATTTAACAGAAGACATCACTCTTAGATTCCTACATTTTCAAAGCTATACTTTAACTTCAAAACTGTGCTAGAACATCATATATATATTAACAATTACAATCGGTGTTCAAACTCTTCGAAATTCCTGAAGACACTTCAAATAATGAACAATCAAGATGATGATCCAACCACATGTTACCCACAGTTATGTACCTAAAAAAATCCTCGAAACCAAAGTCATAGATTAACACATATCCGTGTCAGACCCTTTGGCATTTATTGGCTAAAATAACTTTTCAATCCCTTTCCAAAGTAGTCAGTTTTGTCACAGCTCCAGCAAGTCAACTTCAACTTTTCAGTAGAAACAGCCTTATTATAACCCTGATATATACGTTGTCCTTTCACCATCGTTACCGGGAAACCATTTATATTCCACCACATTAGCAGTAAACTTATCAGCAACCGTAATGATCTAGGATTTTTCGGAAAAATCATTATATTTATCAAAACCCCATCATTTACTCATCTGCATCTTATAACGAGAATTGCCATACGAATCATCGGGAATTAGCAATTAGTATTTTAAATTTCGTAGTATTTCTACGCCAACAGTTATATATGTACATATAACATACTTCGAATGTGAAGTTTCTGAGAAACACCCCAATCTACGATTTAGTTCTCTGAAGTTTTGGAAAAGCTGAATGAAGTAGCAAAAACTGTAAACAACCTTAACAGTAAAAAGTTTGATGATAAAGAATAGTGTATTGGCAAAGCTCAGAAAAAGAGAAGTTTTGGAACTAAAAAACGGATTGAGCAAAGTATGAAGGAGACTGTGGACAAATCACAAAGGCTGAACCTGCTTTCAAAGAATCTAAATCATTCAATATCTGCTGAAGTCATTAACGAATACCTTGCTCCTGACTTTAGACCCCTACGGACAATATTCTTTATCATCCTCTTATATTAGAAACCCTAAGATATCATCGTATCTTCCATTATAAATATCCTTCATATTTCTAAAGATATTTTCATAACTATTCTTATCTGAAATCAGTTATCCCCTCATGATATCTGAATCACATCATAAAAGAAACTATTTTAGTTTCTAAATTCTGAAATCTTCGAGTTAAAATAAGAATGTTTTTGAAGTAGTGTTGGGAACTGAAGCCTGAGTTAGTATAATATAATGACACTTGATCAACGTGATTATATTACAGTAATTCATGCTGAGTTTCTAAAATGGAACGTGATGATTCACAGATCATAACGTCATCATGTGCCATGTTACACGACTCCTGTATTCTATTTAACCTCTAAAATATCAAGAAAATATTTCTTGATGATTCGGTCTTTTCCAGGGTATTCTGGTAATTTAACAAATCAAGACCGTGCCATTACCATTTCCTTCTTAGAACATTAACAATGTTCATTCTGAAATTTATATCTGCGAATTCTGGACCATTACAAGCGATGCTTAATTGCAAGAAGAAGAAACGAAAGGACAAAGCTCCAAAATAGAAATTGGTGTATAAATCACAGCAAATAGGAGGGAGTATTAACTGTGGATGACAATGATTATAGAAGACAGAAGCATGGACTTTGAAGTATAAGGGAAGATATAAAACCCAACAACAACCCAGAAATTACAAACCATATATATCGATGCATATAGCAATATAAAGACATGGGAGAACTAAAAACACTATAAAACCAAGAGTATAGTAGAAGTAAATAGATTCTTCTAGCGGAAGATGAAAAAGAAGAATGATAGATATGAAAGTTAGGAGTATATCAAGAATCAGAACTGGATGGAGCATATTAGTGAATGCTATAAAGTATGAATTGAGGAAGAAAGAATAAAAGGTGTGAATTGTGGAAATAAGGAAACGAAGGGGGTGGATATATAGTAAAATATCAGACAGAGCAATCAAAACAGATTATCGCATTTAATCAATGCGGATCCTAACTTCCTTAATTACCGAAGAACCAAATCTTGTTATGAAGATTTTCTCTAAATTCCTTGAATTCCAGAAATCAACCGTGACTATGTTCACAAAAATCATTTCATTCTTTTGTTCTTTTGTGATAACTTCACTCTTATTCTTCACAAAAATCATATTGCTTAATCTACATTACTTGATGATAATAAAACTCTAATTTCCAACTCGTATACATCATGGAAATGTACTTATTGTCAGCCATGACCATCCCATTCAAATTTCGAGACGAAATTTCTTTAACGGGTAGGTACTGTGACAACCCGAAAATTTCCAACCAAATTTAAACTTTATCTTTATATTATTCCGACACGATAAGCAAAGTTTGTTAAGTTAAATCTCAAGAATTTTAAACTGTGTTCATACATTCATTATAACCTTGACCAAATTCCGACGATTCACGAACTGTTATATATAAATAGATATTTATATATATATATATGTATATATATATATATATATATTATAACTTGAGAATATTAATAAAGTATTAAACGTATAATACTTTACACGAACGTATTTGTTTCAATATGTTTATCGATGGAATTAGAAGATAATATTAAATAATTGATTTATTAGATATATTGTGATATGATTACAGGTCTATATTATGAGGTCCACTGTGATTTAAGAAATCTATTCTTTTTGACAACATTCGGAAAATGGTAAAGTGATTTATAAGTAAGAACGTGAAGTGTAAATAACTTAGATGTTGGATATCGACAAGTTAAGTAACTCGACATTTTTCATTAAGATGATTTCATACGTTTATTTAACCTTTGAACTATATCCCATGCTTCACCAACATACTGTAATTTAAAAACTTGAAACCTATTATGAATATATATGATTCTACTTTTCTAAAACGTTTTATGATATGACGATTTCCATTATTTTAATCTTTAAACAAAATGATTCTTAAATATATTTAGTTTTGGAAAACAAAATTATCGTATTTATTTGATTTAGTTTCAAACATACAAAAATGTTTTCAGTTTAAAAAGAACTTTATTATTAAAATGTATATAACTTTTATAAATATCTAGAACTACTTTTGAAAACTCATTACTTAACCAGTATGATAAAAATAACGATATTTATATTTTTTTATTAAATATATATAACGAGTTAAATTAATATTTTATATATTTATACGCGTAGTATACGTACATAGTTTTATACTTTTACTATACTTAAACGTTACATTTACTTTATTTTTACTTTACTTTAACTTTAATAATTCAAACTTTAATAACTCACTTTAATAATTCATACTTTAATAATTCACTTTAATAATTCATACTTTAATAATTCACTTTAATAATTCATACTTTAATAATTTACTTTAATAATTCATACTTTAATAATTCACTTTAATAATTCAAAAATCTATTATAAATAGAATTCAATAAGTTTCATTATTTCATAGAAACTTGAAAATATTTTTCTCTAAACTCTCTCAATCGATTTACATATATATATTTACTCCGTATTATTTCAAGATATTATTAGTATACATCAAATATTATGACGGAGTGCTGTCCGAGTGATTTCAAAATTGTTTTTCGAGCGGGATAGAGCTAAGGAAATTATGGGTTATAGCTATGGAGGTTATGGGTATGGTTCGAGGGTATTGCTCGTGAGTCAAACTAGTGTTTATCATCTCCGTTGTGTCTACATAGTCTTCCTGCAATATTGAATCTCAATATTGATACGTTCGTGAATCTGAGGCCAACCTTGCACTTGTTCAATGACGTAATATGTATTTTTACTACGAAATACAGTATGGTGAGTTTCATTTACCCTTTTTACCCTTTACATTTTTGGGCTGAGAATACATGCGCAACTTTTATAAATGTTTGACGAAATAGACACAAGTACTTAAAAATATTCTACGAATGAGTTATGACGTGCACCGGATATCACCCCTTTAGTCTGGTAATCTGAGAATATGGAAACCGAGCTCCAAATTAACGCGAATCCTAAAGATAGATCTATGGGCACTAACAAGCCCCAGTCAGAGAATTTGAACTTCTTTAGTACTTCGAAATAGGTATACAACTGCTAGCTTTAAAAGATATGATCTGTTTGTGAGGTGTACACAACCATCATATTTAAAAGAGTGGCCTGATTGTATGTCTTTGCATGACCGTGCGAAATGTCGGTATGCGGGGGATATTCTAGATGCATTTTGTTAAGGTCGATTACCAGGTGTTTGTAGTTCGTATGAATGACTTTTATCTCTATGCCATGCGAAATGCCTGATATGAGATTATGTTTATGAAAGATATTAAAAATCGCGAAGCAACCTACAGGGGAGAAAAGGATACAAACCTACTCTGCTAAGCATTATGAAATATGGTTTTATACACGAGATAGGTGTACTGTATTTAAATCTTGTGGTCTATCAAAATGATGAATTTTATTATTTACGATAAACTAATGAACTCACCAACCTTTTGGTTGACACTTTAAAGCATGTTTATTCTCAGGTTTGAAAGAAATCTTTCGATGTACACTAGCTCTTTTTAAGGATATTACTTGGAGTCATTCATGGCATATTTCAAAAGACGTTGCATTCGAGTCGTTGAATTCATCAAGATTATTATTAAGTCAATTATAGTTGGATATAATATGAAATTGTATGCATGCTTCAACTTTCGTTGTAAAGAAAGTTTGTCTTTTAAAAACGAATGCAATGTTCGTAAAATGTATCATATAGAGGTCAAATACCTCGCGATGTAATCAACTATTGTGAATCATTTATAATGTGTATAAACGGGTCCTTTCATGGTGTGCATAATCTACCTGATGTAAAGTCATAATATGTGGATATAAAGCCAAAACTTCGCCAAATCAATTAAATGACAGAAAAGGAAGAAACAATAGCTACAGATAATGATAGAAAAGGAAGAAACAATTGACAAAATACAATAAAAAAAATGAAGCTGAAAATACTTGTTAAATTTGAAGACAACAATGACTTTAATATTTGAAAGATCTAAGCAAGATAAACTGAAAAATGACATATGATGAAGACGAATTTCTGTAAACCCTAGATGGTGTACCGATTGGCCGCTGTAAATAATAATTGAAGCAAGAAGAAAAGTGAGGGCGGGGGACATGAGGGTATGGGTGAGAAGGCGTGTTTCTTATGAATGGAAGAGACAAAGATGAAGAAATTTGAGGGCAGAGGACATGAAGGTATGTGTGAGAAGCGTGTAAGGTATGGTGCAGTGATGGAGTTCAGGGATGTGCACGTTAGTCTTTGATTTTTAATCTTACTCCGTAAGTTTAAGTAACAAATGGGCCAGAATTCATGTGAAGCCCAAATAAGTGGTCTACAAAACTTTTTAAAACTTGTATGGTATAAAACAGCATAAATAATAGTAATAATACATAGATTGAGCATTTGACTATTTAAGTTTCCTTGGATTGCTTATGAATAGTATGAACAATAAGTTTTTAGCCAATGGGAGGGGAGGATTCACTCTTGGTAATAGAAGATAAGGTAATACCAAAATCCTATAAATTACGGATGAATTTTCGAAAGATGTCAGGCAAAGTTTACAGTAATAGATATGCTAAGATATGAATTTTTCTATACACTATCTATGCAATAAATGCAGTAAGACGTATCTAGACTGAAAATGATAATCAGGTAATTTTCGACAAGGAATGATAAGCAAAATTTTTAACATACAGACACGGTCAAAGTCTAGACTCACTAATGCATCCTAACAAAGACCCGTTAGACACACTAATGCAAAATCTGGTTCGCTAAGACCAACGCTCTGATACCAACTGTGGAACAGTTGGGGACACCACACGTCCCACCCAGTGCCTGTCCTTTGGTGACCACTGAGTGTACCTCAGATACTGATTTTAGGACTTGCCTCTCAGCAACTGCCAACCCTCGTAAGGGATCGCAATTAATTGTAAATACTATATGCATATTTATTTAACCTCGACCATTTTCAATGATTCACGAACAATTAATTGTAAATAAATATGTATGTATGTATGTGTATGTATATATATATATATATATATATATATATATATATATATATATACACATATTTATTTACAATTAATTATTCATGAATCGTTGGAAATGGTCGAGGTTAAATGAATATGCATATAGTGTTTTTAAACCAAAATTTTGAGACCATTGAACTTGCTTATCGTGTCAGAAATATTAAATCATATAGAGAATTAACTTAAAAGTCGAAATTTTTCGGGTCGTGACAGTCCGTTATGCAATAAATCTGATGCACTTACCACATTCATGCAATTTTGCCAATTTGTCCGCACTCAATTTAACAAAGAAATCAAATCTTTTCAATGTGATAATGGGGGTGAATTCGATAACAATGCATTCCATCACCTTCTTCAAACTAATGGTATTCAATTCCGACTCTTATGCCCATACACCTCTCGGCAAAACAGAAAATCTGAACGCATGCTCCGCACCATTAACAATCTCATCCGCACGCTCCTCTTTCAAGCTCATCTTCCACCCACTTACTGGGTGGAAGCGCTCCACATGACAGCTTACCTACTTAACATTCTTCCCTCCTCCACCATCAATCACGATATCCCGCACTTCCGTCTCTATAAACAAAAACCAAACTATACCACACTATATGTCTTCGGATGCCTCTGCTATCCTCTCCTCCATACTCCTCACAAACTCGCTCCACGTTCTACTCACTGCATCTTCCTTGGGCATGACCTTACCACCAACAGAATCATCTTATCCTGACATGTCACTTTTGATGAGTCTTCTTTCCCATTTGGCTCTATGACACCCACTCAGCCACCATCCTATGACTTTCTGGATCCTCCACCAAATTTGTTTTCCCGTTCATTTCATCTCTCCTCCACTCTTTCTAATCCGTCCCCGGAGACACAGCCTCATCCTGTTGAGGCTATCGTACCTCCTCAAAATCCTACCCCGGAGACACAGCCTCCTCCTACTGAGACTACATCTTCCTCCACCTCCACTCACCCCATGATCACCCGTACTCACGATGGAACCACAAAACCTGTGCAATGTCTCAACCTTCACACCAGTGTCATTTCTCCTGTTCCTCGTACTTATCCTAAGGCCCTTCACGACCCTAATTGGAAACAAGCTATGACTGATGAATATAATGCTTTAATTAATAACAGTACTTGGACACTTGTGCCTCGACCATTGGACATGACGCTCCATGTGGTTATTTAAGCACAAGTTTAATGCATACGGTAATTTTAGCAGGTATAAGGCTCGACTCATTGCTAACGGTCGAAGCCAATAGGTTGTTATTGATTGTAATGAGACCTTCAGCTCGGTTGTTAAACCGACATTGATTCGTACTGTACTCAGTTTGGCGGTATCTCGACACTGGCCAGTTCATCAGCTAGATGTCAAGAACGCCTTTATTCACGGACAGCTTTCGGAGACTGTCTATATGCACCAGCCACCAGGGTTTCAGCATCCTCAGTACCCGGATCATGTCTGCCTTTTGAAGAAATCTTTATATGGCCTTAAGCAGGCCCCTCGTGCATGGTTTCAGCGGTTTGCAGATTATGCTCAGCGAATTGGATTTCACCAGAGCTGATGTGACACTTCTATTTTTATGTATCACCAGGGTTTGGATACAGCATACCTGTTATTATATGTTGATGCTATTGTGTTGACTGCCTCCTCTACAGGCTTAGTCAAACGGATTATTGCTTCCTTACATAAGGAATTTGCTATGACTGATTTAGGCCCGCTGAACTACTTCCTTGGCATTCATGCTACTCGTACTGCGTCTAGTATTTTCCTCTCCCAGAAACAGTACGCCTCCGAGATCATTGAGCGGGCTGGTATGCCCTCATGTCATCCTTGTAGGACCCCGGTCGAAGCGGGTGCCAAACTTACTAGTCATGGTCCCCCTGTTAAGGACCCCACTATCTATCGCAGTCTTGCAGGTGCACTACAATATCTTACATATACGCGACCAGACATCTCCTACGCTATTCAGCAGATCTGTCTCTTCATGCATGACCCTCGAGAGCAACACATGCACGCTCTCAAGCGGATCATTTGTTACATTCATGGTACCGCTGACCTTAGTCTACAACTATATGCATCTTCTCCAACCACATTGGTCGCTTATTCTGACGCTGACTGGGCAGGTTGTCCCACCACCAGACGATCCACCTCAGGCTATTGTGTTTTCCTCGGTAACAATCTACTGTCATGGTCTTCTAAGAGGCAACTCACGCCTTCTCGTTCCAGTGCAGAGGCGGAATATCGGGGAGTTGCCAATGCCGTTGCCGAGACTTGTTGGATCCGTAATCTTTTGCGGGAGCTTCATTGTCCTCTTACTTCTGCTACCTTAGTTTACTGTGATAATGTCAGCTCCGTCTACCTCTCTACTAATCCGGTTCAACATCAGCGAACCAAGCACATTGAGATCAATATTCACTTTGTTCGTGATCTAGTTGCTTAGGGACAGGTACGGGTCTTACATGTTCCATCCAGATACCAGTTTGCTGACATCTTCAACAAAGGGCTCCCTTATGCACTGTTTGACGAGTTCAGATCCAGCTTGAGCGTCCGGAGTACTCCCGCTCAAACTGCGGGGGGATGTTAGACTAGATATTTAGCCCATGACCTATATATGTGGCGGATCTAGGAATGGTATTCAGTGGTGTCACTGTTATAACTCAAAAAAAATTCTACCAGTGGCGAGTGGCGAATCCATAATTTTTTTTAAGGGGGGCTAAAAAATATTTCTACCAATCAAATGTATTTTTTTGTTTACTTTCTAGTCTTACCTCTTACTTTTTATCCATCTTTTTGTCCTAAAATAAGGACAAAAAAGATTTTTATCACATTATTTTTTGATCCATTTATAAAACTAAACAATTAATTTAGGATATCTCAAAATAAAATACCAGACAACAAAGTTGAGACGGAAGTAGTAATTATTATCGAAAAGAAAGAAAAGAAAAGGTTAAATATATTCTATTATACTTACTAGTTAACATAATCTATTCCTTTTAATTTTAAATAATAATAAAAAGTCACTGATGAATGACGTGAGAGGATAGGGGTACACCCATTTCAACGTGAGTCATATCAATTCATCACTTATTCTTTATTTCTCTTTCATCTTCATTTTTCTATCATCATCTTCATCCTAAACTCATTTTTCCATCTCCAACTGATATTCACCTTCAACCATTTTCTTGCAAAAATTATATAAAATTTCATGAAAGTATTCTTTTTTCACCGAGAAAGGATCTAATCTGGGTGTCCCAAGCAGGATTCGGCTTTATCCACTGGTGTCACTAGTTAAAAACCTAAAAAAAAATTCACTGCATCACGTATTTCACTATTGTTCTGTGCTACCACTCGATGTATACTAGGTCCCCCCTGGCCTATATTATTTGTATTGTATGGGCTCAGCCCAATCAGCTTGGTTAGGGTTATTTGCCTATATATGGCTTTGTGTTATGTACGTATGGCATCAATCAATAAACAACATATCATTTGTTAACAAGGTTTACCGAATTTTAAGGGAATTTGATTGAATTGGAATTGAATCTCTTATTTGTTGAAATATTTTGAAAAGAAATTAATTCCTTGAAATCTTGAAATTACTTCATCTATGAAATGTTCATTTATTCAAGATATTTGATAGATTTGAATTTATTCCAACATTGAATCCATGAAAAATGAAGACATCATAATATTTACGTTTATATTTTACGTACATTTTTACTCGCGAATCGACATGCTTTTTCACGGCACGTTTACGACACGTGTTTTCGCAACGCGTTTTCGCGGCGCATTTTCGCAGTGCGTTTTCAAGGCGCGTTTTCAATTCGCGTTTTCGATTCGCGAATTTGAAAACTTCAATTGGAAACGCGAGTCAGAAAATGAAATACGAAAATTGCAAACGTAAAATTTTTTGTATAACCTTTTAGTAATCTTATAAAGTGGAATTCAATTCTATTCCATGTCAATAAAAACACATTTTTGCACAATATCTAGAAAGAATATGTAGAACAACGAACATGACATGTGGCAGCATGGTCTCGTACAAAATGAATAATGTGTTTCGTCCGCGTTGAACCGGATTAGAAAAATGATAAACGACACTCACGTTATCATAACAAACGAGAGTAGCAGAAAAGAACGTAAGTGAAGCTCACATAAACGGTTACTTTTAAGACATGGTATTCAAGATATGGTATTTAAGATATGGTATGTAATGCAACAGGCCAACAGCAATAGTACATTAGTACCTATACGGTAAGATTATTACTTTTTACTATGAACCCGTATTTGGGGTATCGTCCAACCTATAGTAATCTTACCCACAAGTCAAAAGAAATGGAGATTGTTGATAAAGAAGATAACTTTTTTAATATTAGAAAACTACCTGCGAATAATGAGTATATTACCCAACCATCAACTGTGGAGGGATATTGAGTTGTCACATTGAAAATGAGACAACTTAAAACACGATATTTTTGATGGCTTTATAAAAAGAAAAACGAATTATTCACTTTTGGGCCTTTGCACTTTTTGAAAAATGTAAGTAGCAAATGCTAAATGAAGTCAAACACCAACTATGATTCCATTTTAGTCAATCACGCGTTTTATTACCAATGTGACTTGAACAACATTCTTATATAGTGCTCTCCATTCCAAAGATGTACACATGCCAAGTAGATAAATATTCATTAGTGTAATAGTGTTAGTCATGATGCTCGCAAAGCGGGTAGTAGTTTTAGGATTAGTCCGCTCGTAAAGCAAGCCCGAAACCCAAGTATATTTTTAAAAAAATTTTGTGTTAAGAGTAATGATAAATACACGATTTTCTTTTTTGATAAATGTACCATATTTATACATTTTTAGTTTGTACAATATAATCTAAAGTTTGATGCATATCAACATCTAACCCGAGTGACTAACCTTTCATTAACTCATAACTTGACACTAAATTTTTCATGACCGAAGTTAGAACCGGACCGAATATTAATGGTCCGGTATTTTCATAAAAAATTGAGTTTCGGTCCGGTCTGGGTATTATCTGGTCCGGTTCGGGTATGGACCATGCAAAGCCCTACTCATTAGTACGTATGTATGTATTTGAAATCATGTGTATATTTAAAAGTTATGAATCTTTTCATTAATCTTGTGTGAATAAGATCTTGTGTGAATAAGTTTATTTAAGTTATATGTATGTTGATATATTACAAAACTTGATAAATAATAATTATTTTGAATATATACATATTCAAAAGTGGAATATTTAAGTGAGACCTATATAAATATTCTTTTCTTTTTCTTTAATAATGACATGTATGCTAAAATATTTTAAGAAATTAGCATAAATAATTTCATTGAAATTATAATTATGTTAAAGGTTATAATATATCTATCAAACTTGTATAAATACATTTTTCTTTACAATATATTGTTTGAAAATATATGAAATTACCTTGTCTAATTGTGTTAACTTTGTAAACCAATTATAGTATTGTATTTCATTGGAAATCTTATTACTTGACAATATTATATATTTATATAAAAATTTCAATAATAAATGATTAAGTATATTTAACAAGCATAAAAATAAATAATGTTTAATGTGTAGACCATCCAATCATATTTTATCTTCTACTTCAATGGTGATCACAATATTATCTTCTACTTCAATGGTGATCGCAGCTCAAACCTTTAGATAAAAGCATCTTAAAAAACAAACACTGTAACCACTAAACCATTCAAAAAGCAAAAAAAAGAATGAATACTAGTAATAGAGGAAAACAAACAATATAAAGGACAAGAAACAAATATCAACTCACTCTTGCCCACTACCTTCTCAAACAACAACGTAACAACATGATAGTGTAGCAAGGCTGAACTCATTGCAAGATTTAATTTATTATTGCAGCAAGATCCTATGTGTGAGAGAGGAGAGAGAAACCAAGAGAGAGAAAGTGAGAAATTTGAATGGAGAGAAGTGAGGAGACAAAAAAAGCGCACGAGTGAGAGTCGAGAATCTTATAGCGGGGACTATGGGGGTTGTAATTCGTGTCTAACCGGAAATCATTTGAAATCGTTTTTCTTCTTCAATTTCCCGGAAGAATGGGTGTGGTGGAGCTATGGAGGATGTTCAATAACTATGGATGGGTTAGAGATGTGTTCATGCCAAAGAAAAGACTAAGAAACAGGATGAAGTTTGCCTTTGCTCGATTCGGGAATGTAGATGATGCAGAAAAACTTCACAAAACGATGGGCGACATTAATATCGATGGCCAAACCTTGAAAATCTTCAAAGCAAGAGAGAGAGGTGCCATCCCTGTTGAAAAACATCCAAGCCCTATAAAGGATGAGGGGGCAGGCGTAAAAAGAAATCTTAAGGCTAACAAACCAATCCCAAATTCATTCCGAGATGATAGGAGATTTAATGAAGTAGTAGGAAGAAGAAGAGTAGGGATCAACTTACAAGACCAAAGGGAACCCATCCACAACAGGAAGAGTGGCTATTCTGGTCTGCAAGATCTGAGAGATACCATCCTCAACAGGAAGCATGAAGACTCTGGTACATCTAAAAACCCGAATGAGCTTACAGTAGTTATCAGCGACGAAGAAGATAATCTAAATATTATGAAGCGGGCTATTGTTGGAGAGGTCAAAAAGGTGGAATACCTTGATAACCTCAAATCTATTTGTGATGCTGAAGGGTTAACAGATTACGAGATTAAATATCTTGGTGGGTTAGAGATGATGCTTGTGTTCAAAGATGAGTTAACAGTGAAGAACATCCTGGAGAATGATGACCACTTCATCAAAACCTGGCTATCAAATCTCAGAAACGGGGATACCCCTATAACGCCGGGGAGTCACTTAACATGGCTCAATGTCATGGGTGTCCCGGTAAAATACTGGTCCGAGCATACATTCAGAACAATCGCAAATTGGTAGGGTCAAATTCTCCTGACAGATAATTGCTCTTTTGAGGGTAACCAAAGTTTAGTCGCTGGAAGGGTTTTAGTGAAGGTCTGGGGACATAAGCTAGTAAACAAAATAATCAATTTATGTGTAGGGCCACGATTATATTATGTTAAAGTAATTGAAGAATTGGGTGATGTTATTGAGATCGATCTAAACGAAGACAGCGGTAGTAATTGGGAAAAGGATAACTCTGATGATGATGCTAGCTCTGAGAGTGAAGACAATAATTGTAGTTCTGATGAAGAAGGTTTAATCAATGAAGATGAAATCACCGGAAAACGCATGCCGGAAAAACCCTTGGATGACGTGGCATCGGGTTTTGTAGACACCGCGGTAACAACACTGACAATAAAAGTGGTGACTCTCCAGTTCCCGATTCATTTAATGATAATGCTGTCAGTCGAGAAAAGCCTGCAGACAATATGATTGGGCAAGATGAATCGACGGGGTTCTCTTCAAGCAACCCTAATGATGTTAGGCCAAATAATGTTGAAGAGCCCAATCTAGTATCCAATCCAACCAACACTTCTATTGATGTTGATGCAAATGTTGGGCCTGTCTCTAGTTCGAAGCCCAAAGCAGATAAGCCCATTAAAAATGTATCTAGAGAAAAGCATGTTGAGGACGGGCCCCAACTTAACTCTAAGCCCAAAATTGACGAGCCTAATGAAGAAATAATGAAGAAGGTACAGGTTGAGGGTATTAGCGGATCTGATGTTGTCAACAAAACCATTCCCGTCGATGAAGTATTGGTTGAATCTGATAATTTCGAAGATGAAACTACTCCGTACCATGCCTACATACGAGATGATGGAATCAATATTGAAATCCCTTCAATAAGGCAGAGCATCTCAAAGGATGGCAGTCATAATTTATGCAATTGGAGAGCCTCTTCTGTAATGCGATTAAAGTGTTATGCAAGATCCAAGTGTAATTCGAAAGGCAACATGAAAAAAGGAAAATCATCCAATATTGAACATTCGACTGATTCAAAGAAGGGTAAAGCCGACAAGAAGTATGACTTGAAGAATGACAGAGATTCTAACCGTGATCGTAGGGGTGCAAGAATTCTAAATTCCAGAATTCCAGCTCGAATTTAGGTGGCAAATTATCTAGCAATTCGGATAGAAGTGTCGGCATGGATGAATTCGCCAAATAAATCAGACTCGAATGGGAAGAAGGACAGGTCTAACCTCCCCCTTCCTCTCTTCTTAGTTTCATTATTATTATTTTTTATGAAAATTCTTTCATTAGATATTTGTGGGTTCGGGTCGGGCAAAGATAGTAAACTAGGTGACTTTAGAAAACTTGTTGTTCGAGAAAAACCGGATGTTATTGCACTTCAAGAAACGAAGTGCAAATTGGTAGATAGGAATTGGATAAGTATGTTTTAGGGGTCTGATGGGGTTGAATTTGTGCAAAAAGGAATGGTTGGGAAATCGGGGGGGGACATTATTAATTTGGGATCGCGAAGAATTCCTTGCGGAACAAGTATTCATTGATGATTTCTGTATAGCAGTTAGTGGAAAATGAAAAGGGCGGGATGTGAATTCTTTTATTGTTAATATTTATGGGCCTCACAATGATACTAACAAACTAAAAATGTGGACGAGTCTTGAGAAATTTGTAGGTAACTTTGATGCGGCTTGGATCCTGTGCGGTGATTTTAATGAGGTTCGAGACGAATCCGAAAGGCAAAACTGTGAATTTAACGAAAGACGTGCGGAATGGTTCAATGAATTCATCAACCGATCGAGACTAATTGATGTTCCAATGGGGGGAAAGAGATTCACGAGAATTTGTGACAAAGGAATTAAATTTAGTAAACTCGACAGATTCTTGATTTCGGAAGAGGTTAACAATATGTGGAGCGAGTTATCAGTCCTAGCTCTTGAACGTAATTTATCGGATCATTGCCCGATAATCCTTAGAGATAGATTGATTGACTTTGGACCAAAACCTATAAATATCTTTGACGAATGGTTAGAAGCGGAAGGGTCAATCGAGGTTATAACCAATGCCTGGAACAAAGTAGTACAAGGTCGCAGGTTGGATTGCAAGTTCCGAAATAAATTGAAGAATGTCAAAACTGCACTAAAAGAATGGAGCCGCACCTCATTTAGTGACATTGATGCTGAGATTGAGGTCCTTAAAAATAAGGCCATGGCATGGGAATGCATGGCTGAGACACGTTGAGATGACCCGTCCTAATCCATAAGGATTAATACAATAACATATGGTTACATTGCGAGGTATTTGACCTCTATATGATACATTTTACAAACATTGCATTCGTTTTTAAAAGACAACCTTTCATTACATCGAAAGTTGACAAGTATGCATACCCTATCATAATATATCCAAACTATAGATGACTTAATATGTCATTTACTTAATAATGATCTTTATTGAACTCAACGACTTGAATGCAATGTCCTTTGAAATATGTCATGTATGACTCCAAGTATTATCTTTAAAATGAGCAAATTCACAGCGGAAGATTTCTTTCAAACCTGAGAATAAACATGCTTTCAAGTGTCAACCAAAAGGTTGGTGAGTTCATTAGTTTATCATAATCGATTATTTCCATAATTTTTAATAGACCACAAGATTTTTATTTCCATTTCTCATAAACAACATCTCATATCAGGCATTTCGCAAAAACTGCATAGAGATAAAAATCATTCATATGATGAACACTTGGTAATCGACATTAACAAAACGCATCTAGAATATCCCCATCATTCCGGGACTCTCATCGGACATGATAAAATCGAAGTACTAAAGCATCCGTACCCCGGATGGGGTTTGTTAGGTCCAATATATCTATCTTTAGGATTTGCGTCAATTAGGGTTTCTGTTCCCTAATTCTTAGATTACCAGACTAAAAAGGGTGATATTCGATTCGATAATCCAACCATAGAATGTAGTTCCAATTACTTGTGTCTATTTCATAAAACATTTATAAAAGCAGCGCATGTATTCTCAGTCCCAAAAATATATATTGGAAAAGCATTTAAAAAGGGAGCAAATGAAACTCACAATAGTGTATTTCGTAGTAAAAATACATATGACGACATTGACAAATGCAAGGTTGGCCTCAGATTCAAGAACCTATATTCAGTATATATATATATATATATATATATATGTTGATCAATATCTGTTTAACAATTTAGGTCAAGTCGTAGTGTATCACAATCCTAATGCTCGAGACTGATATGCAAAAGTCGACAAAAGTCAGTTTGACCCAAAATGACTTCCAAAATTTATACATGTTTATTATATAACTTAAATATAGTCGTTTTATATACATAATATATATTTATCAGATTTTATCAGAGTAAATAATACAAGTCATATATTAATAAATAAAAATTTATATTAAAATTTTATATATGATAAAAATATATTTTTATATATCTCGAGTAATAAAATTTATATAATTCACTCAAAATCAAAAACATATAGTGGTATGTATTATTAATGTAATTATACGTGTGGTAAAAGTATCTTTGTATCATATATTTATTTGATAAAATAATAATAATAATAATAATAATGAGTAAAAGTTGTATTATTTTGTAATAATAATAATATTAATTATAATAATAACAATATTTGTATTTACTAATGATAATAATAATTTTGATAATTAATAATAATCATTTATAATAATACTAATGTCATAATAATAATATTACTAATAATGATAAAAATATTATAATCATGTTAATGATAATAACAATGTTAATAATATTGTTGTTATTAACAATACTAATAATAATAAAAATGATAATTTAAATGAAAATATAAGTTTTAAGATTTATAATGATATTTTCTAACAACCATGATAATTTTAATAATAACGATACTTAAAATATTAACTGTAGTAATAATAATATTTTATATAAAAATAATAATTCTATTCAAAATGATAATTTTTAATAATAATAATACTAAACTGATTATAATAATGATATTTTATAATAACAATGATATTTCTATTAAAAATGATAATTTTAATAAAAATGATGGTTTTAATATTAATGATACTTTTAATAATAATAATGACGATAAAAATAATAAAATGATAGTTTTGATAAAAAAAAATATTAATTATTTTAATAATAATAATAATAATAATAATAATAACAATAATAATAATAATAATAATAATAATAATAATAATAATAATAATAATAATATTGATAATATTAATAATAACCTTAATGATAATAACGATAGTAATAATAATAACAATAACAATTTTTAATGATAATACTTATATTAATAATGATAATGATAATAATAATAATATTAATTATTTGATAATAATAATAATGACGATAATAACGACGATAACGATAACGATAACGATAATGATAATGATAACGATAACGATAACGACGATCGTAATAATAATAATAATTTTAATAATAATACTAAAATTAATGATAATTCAGTTGACTATATCTTTTAATCCGTTCATCGAAACCATACGCTTTCTAAATGAAAAGTTATTAATTTTTCGACAGATTTCCAACGACATGCATATCATATACCTTATCTCAGTAGCATATGTATTAAATTCATGATTAATCATAAACTATATAACGACAAAAATAAACATTCAAGCATGCATAATCATATATACTCGAGCACTAGTCAGGGATACACTATTAATATATTAAAGATAGGATGTGAATGCTCACGTATCAATATTGTGATTCAATATTGCAGGAAAGTACGTAGACGCAACGGAGATGATAAATACTAGGTTTGACTCATGAGCATATCCCAAGAACATAACCCATAACCTCCATAGCTATAACCCATAATTTCCTTTTCTCTATCCCACTCGAAAAACCGTTTTGTAAACACTCGGACAGAACCTCGTCGTAGTATTTTATATAAATACTAATAATAATATTATGCTAGTAATAATAAGATTATTATTAATAATCCTAATATTATTATTAATAATAATAATATAAATATAATATATACGGAGGGAGCAATATCTATGAGTGAGTATGTGTGTGTGTGCAGAAAATGAATTCGATTGAGCTTTTAAAGACTTGGCCACCCCTCCTAGCCATGCGATCGCATGGTTTAGAAGGCAAGTTTCCATGCAATCGCATGGGAGCCTATGCCAGCTCATATTGCACTCGATTAAGGCTGCCGACACTTCTTTATTATTATTATATATATTATATTTAATTTATATAATTATATATATAATAATATATTCTAATGCATAGTTAAAACATAAAATTAGTTCCGATGACATGTACGTTGGAAAACGGTTTATGTCACGGTTCCAGTTTATCGAACATTGTTACGTACGCTTATAAAACTTGTACTTTACGTTTCGTGACTCGTACCCTTATCAAAATATAGACTAAAATCATTGATAAACTATGTTACACGAGGTGTAACTTATACATTTGAGTGT
Organism: Rutidosis leptorrhynchoides; assembly: GCF_046630445.1. Lineage (NCBI taxonomy): Eukaryota > Viridiplantae > Streptophyta > Magnoliopsida > Asterales > Asteraceae > Rutidosis > Rutidosis leptorrhynchoides. Next base: position 386,073,512 of record NC_092335.1, read on the forward strand.
TTTGGTCATTTGCTTCTATAAATCAACTTCTCGTTGTTTATTAAAATATATTTAATAATATATATATATATATATATATATATATATATATATATATATATATATATATATATATATATATATATATATATATATATATATATATATATATATATATATATATATATATAATATTACTTAAATCAAAACGTTTTATAACTATATTAATATTACATTGTAAAATATATATATATATATATATATATATATATATATATATATATATCTTTATTTTAGAAATATAATTTATATATATATAATTGAAATATTTACTTAATATAATATTTAATTTTTCAAAACCAATTATATTTCAAGGTTCGTTTTATATAAGTTAACTCGTTTAAATAATAACAGTTATTATATCAAATAATTTTTTTTTTAATTATATGAAAACTTAAATAATTAATTTATCAAGGAACACGAGGCAATCAATGTAAAGTATTCTTTTGCAAATTAAACAGAAATCTCCACTAACTTTTGACTAACTCTCGTTAATGACACTTTTGTTCTTACTTGTAAATCACTTTAACATTTATTCCGAATACCGTTAAAAAGGAAAAGTTTCCTAAATCAAAGTGGACCTCTCAACAGAGACCCGTAATCATCACAAAGTATCTGATAACTCAATTATTTGATATCATCTCTTAATTCCATCGGTAAATACGATCATGTAAAGTATTATACCTAATACTTTGTTTACGGTTTCAAGTTATAATATATATATATATATATATATATATATATATATATATATATATATATATATATATATATATATATATACAATCATATCCATTTGTATAATAGTTCATGAATCGTCGAAATTTGCTCGAGGTTAAATGAATGTATGAACACAGTTTAAATTTCTTGAAATTCAACTTAACAAACTTTGCTTATCATGTCGGAATAATATAAAGATAAAGTTTAAATTTGGTCGGAAATTTCCGGGTTGTCCCAGTACCTACCCGTTAAAGAAATTCTGTCCCGAAATTTGATTGGGATGGTCATGGCTGACAATAAGTATGTTTTCATGACTAATATGAATTGAAAATTAGAGTTTTATCGTCATTGAGTAATATGGATAAAACAACTCGATTATGTGAAGAATACGAGTGAAGCTATTGCAAAAGAGTAAAATAAGTAAATGTAGATTCGTCATATCTTTTGACGTAGATAGGATTGATTTTCGGAGTTCAAGGGATTTAGAGAAAATCTTCGTGATAAGATATGATTCTTCGGTAATTAAGAAAATTAGAATCCTCTTCGGTTAATTGCGATGATCTGTCTCGATTGCTCGATCTGCTATTTTACTATAAATCCACTCTCTTCGTTTCCTTATTTTTCATAGCTCACATCCTCTATTCTTTCTCCCTCAGCTCATACTTTAAAGCATTTTTCAATATGCTCCATCCGGTTCTAATTCTTGATATACTCCTAACTTTTATATCCGTCATTCTTCTTTTTCATCTACCGCCGGAAGAATTTATTTACTTCTACTATACTCTTGGTTTTATAGTGTTTTTAGTTCTCCCGTGTCTTTACATTGCAATACTTATTGATATACACGGTTTGTAATTTATGCGCTGTCGTCGGGCTTTATATCTTTCGTTATTTTTCGAAGTCCCTGCTCTTGTCTTTCTATAATCATTGACATCCACAGTTAATGCTCTCGCATATTTGCTGCGATTTATACTCCCATTTCTATTTCGGAGCTTCATGCTCTGTTTTCTCTTCTATCCATTAAGCACAGCAAGTAATGGTCCAGAATTCGTAGGTATGAAATTTCGAATGAACATGGCTAATGTTCTAAGAGAGAGATTGTATTAGCACGATCTTGATTGGTTAAATTACCATAATTCACGGGAAAAGAAAGAACTATCAAGAAATATGTTCTTGATATAATTAGAGATCAAGTAGAATGCAAGAGTCGTGTAACATGGCACATGATGACGGTATGGTCTGTGAATCATCATGTTTCATTAGAAACTCAGCATGACTTACTGTAATATAATCACGTTGATCAAGTGTCATTATATTATACTAACTCATGCTTCAGTTCCCAACACTACTTCAAAACATTCATATTTTAAATTCAAATATCTCAAAATTTAGAAACTAAAATAGTTTCTTTTATGATATAAAACTGATAGCACGAAGAGATAAATATTCTCAGATGAAAGTAGTTATGAATATGTCTTCAGAAATATCGAAGATATTTATAATGAAAGATTTGATAATATCTTAGAATATCTAAGATCAGAGGATGATGAAAAATATTGTCCGCAAGAGTTTAGAGTAAGGAGCAAGGTATTCGCTAAAGACTTCAGCAGACACTTAATCATTTGGATTCTTTGAAGGCAGATTTAGTCTTTGTGATTTGTCCACAGCCTCCTTCATGGTTTGCTCAATCCGTTTTCCAGTTCCAAACCTTCTCTTTTTCTGAGCTTTGCCAACACACTATTCTTTATCATCAAACTTTTGACTGTTAAGGTCGTTTACGGTTTTTGCTGCTTCATCAGCATTTTTCTAAAAATTCGGAGAACTAGTTAGCAGTTTAGGGTGTTTTTCAGAAACTTCACATTCGAAGTATGTAAGTCTTTGAGATAGACGTTATATGTATATATATAACTGTTGGCGTAGAATTGCTGCAAAATTCGAGAATAATGATTCAAGCTTTTTGGTATGGCAACTACCATTACAAGATGCAGATTGTAGCAACCCGACAAAATTGTCATTGACGGCGCCGTCTACTTAGGTCTCGTTACGTGGTCATAAGTCTTTAAAACAACGTTTGACCAAAGATATGTCGTATTCATTTCAAATGTAAGAGTGTTTCAAAGTTTACAAGAATTGTTCAACCAAAAGTTACGTTACTAAGTTATAAGTACAATTAAAACCTATGAGACACAATTTTAGATAAAGTCAAAAGACGCTCCACGTATGCATGTATACTCGACATCCAAGTAAGTATCAAAAGTAATGAGCGGAAGCATGTATCACAAAACGTTCAAGGACCTGAGAAAAACATAGGAATCTGTCAACGAAAACGTTGGTGAAATCATAGGTTTAAGTAAGTATGTACAAATGAACCACAAGATTTATATCATTGAAATAATAGTAAACCATTCTAAAATTGTTATCACGAGCACCCAATTATCAAGGCTTAACTTTCCATCCATAGAACCCCATCACAATAGTGTTAGAACATACACTGTTTCTCGAAAATATATTTCATCCGAATAATGGTAGCGAACCGTCCGAATGAGGGTTTGTCAAACCCATATGGCCATACAACATAAGTTCTCGCTTACACCCGGCAAGTGTAACTAATGATAATCGAATTGAGGATTTTGTTCTAACTCGTATGTAGAATGTTTATTTTCTTGTACTTGTGTTCACTTAGTAAAATGAAACGTTTATGTTTTCTCATCCCAAATGTAAGTTCAAAAGAGTAAAAGTGGGACTATGATCTCACCTCAAGTGCACGTATGTAAAAGTACTTCGACAAGTAAACGTGTGCAAGAACGAATGCTAGTCTTGACCTAAACAAATAGGTTTGTATCAATATCGGTAAACACGGTCGGTCAAAGTGTTCAATTAATCCTATGGATCGTTACGACTCGATTACTATAGCATGTGAGTTAAGTTGTCACGTTTCATGCAAGATACAAGTATATAAGCATGTTAGAACGATTGCACAAACATTTGGTTAAGTTTGATTAAAAGTCAACTTGGGTCGGGTCAAAGTCAACGAAAAAGTCAACACATTCGGGTCGGGTCTCGAACTATTTTTCTGAGGTTTTTAATCATATATGAGCATGTTAGAACAAGTTACATGTGAATCGGAGGTGCGTAGCATAGCAAACATTTTTCGTAAAATGGCAAACCAAAACAGTCCCTGGCAGTGCATCTGGACGGCGTCCAGATTTGCTGGACGGTGTCCAGCATTGAAGGACTGGACGGCGTCCAAGAATCTGGACGGCGTCCAGATCAGTATGCAGGTCCTGTTTGCTGCAACACACAAATGCACGAACCAAAACCCAAACAATCCCAATTTATGACCCGCAAACGATCAAAACATGTATCTTATATCATCGGAAAGGTATTTTGACGAGGAAAACGACTAAACACATTTCATCAATCACTTTGACACTTACAACAACTAAAATCACATTGAATGCTCAACATTTACTACATTCAAGTTCATAAATACGGTTTGGTGATTCGGGAACTTACTACCTACATACAATACGCCGTTTCGTAGGTAATCAAGCATACAATCCAACTAAACACTTACCAACAATAATTCATGGCATTCAAGGCATCAAATGTTCACATATAGTTCTACCAAACCCTAACCAACATCACCAAAATCAATAATCAAGTTTATGAAGTTTTCTAAAACAACCTACACATCAAATTGAAGCTAGTGATACTAGTAACACAATTAAAACATGAACTTTTAACATCTAACAACTTTTAAGAAACTAAATCTCAAGAACAACACACCAAAATTTTAGTTCATGCTAGTTACTTCAAAACAACAAGATCGAGTATACAAATCATATATTCATGTTAGACTTGAGCCATAGACACTAATTAACACTTTTATAAGTTAAAAACATCAAGAACACAAAATCTAGTGATTTTAGAAAGTTACCCAAATGTAATGAAATCGGTATGGAATCGAAGAGGAAGTTGCAAGGATTCCAAATATGTAATTTGTTTTGCAAAACACTTGCTAGCTTGGATTTAGATGATGATTCTTTGGATTTGAGTTTGAGAGAAAAATGTTAAAGTAGTAAAAGAGAAAGAGATGGATGAATGGATGAGAGTGAATGTTGACCACTTTGACCTAGTAACATCTTTGGTCATTTGGCAAGTCTAGTCCCTCAAGTTTCATTCAGGTGCGTGAATTACCTCAACGAGATAATTTAAAACGCGTATCAACGGGAGATGTTATAAATATATAAAGGAATTTAAAATAAATAAACGGAAAGTAAACAGAAAAAGGCGGGATGTTACATTACCTACTCCTTAAAAGAAATTTCGTCCCGAAATTTAAGTAGGCGTAGTAGTCGTTGTTTCTTCCTTGAGATCTTGCGTTTCCGAATTTACGAATAGATGAGGATACTTCCTTTGCATTTGGTCTTGTCTTTCCCAAGTAAACTCGGGTCCCCTTTTAGCGTTCCAACGGACCTTGACAATTGGAATTCGGCTTTGTTTTAACGTTTTGATGGAGGTGTCCACAATTTCAATCGGTTCCTCCAAAAAATGAAGTTTATCATCAATGGTATGCTCCTCTAGAGGGATGATGATATCGGGTTCGGCAAGGCACTTTTTCAAGTTGGATACATGGAAGGTAGGATGAATGGAGCTCAATTGAGGCGGAAGATATAAACGATATGCAACGGTTCCAACACGCTCCAAGATTTCGAAAGGACCAATATACCGCGGATTTAGCTTCCCGCGTTTCCCGAAATGGATTACACCCTTCCAAGGTGTGACTTTTAACATTACGCGATCACCGACTTGAAATTCAAGGTCGTTGCGCCGTTTGTCGGTATAGCTCTTTTGATGACTACGGGCCGTCCTACGCCTATCTCGGATTTGAATGATCTTCTCGGTTGTTTCATGAATGAGTTCGGGTCCGGTGATTTGTGTGTCGCCTACTTCAGCCTAACAAAGAGGTGAACGGGATTTTCGGCCATATAAAGCTTCGAATGGTGCGGCGTTAATACTCGCGTGATAACTATTGTTGTAGGAGAATTCGGCGAGAGGCAAGTGCTTATCCCAAGCTTTACCAAAGTCGATAACACAAGCTAGTAGCATGTCTTCCAAATTTTGAATTGTGCGTTTGCTTTGTCCGCCGATTTGTGGATGATATGCGGTGCTCATGTCTAAACGCGTTCCCAACGCTTCTTGTAAAGTACGCCAAAATCTAGAAACAAAACGGTCATCTCGGTCGAAGATAATCGATAAGGGTACATCGTGACAGGCTACGATTTCTTTAATGTAAAGTTGTGCAAGTTTCTCCATGTTGTCGGTTTCCTTCATGGCCAGGAAGTGCGCGAATTTGGTGAGGCAGTCAACAATAACCCAAATAGTATCATAACCGCCCACCGTCTTTGGTAGTTTGGTGATAAAATCCATCGTTATCCATTCCCACTTCCATTGCGGGATCTCGGGTTGTTGAAGTAGTTCGGACGGTCTTTGATGTTCGGCTTTGACTTTGGAGCAAGTTAGGCACTTTCCAACATAACTAGCAACGTCCCTTTTAATGTTCGGCCACCAATATTGTTCTTTGAGGTCGTGGTACATCTTATTGGCACCGGGGTGAATCGAATATATTGACTTATGGGCTTCGTCTAAAATCAGGCTTCGCAAGTCCCCATAACTAGGTACCCAAATTCTTCCGGCGAAATATCGGAGTCCGGTTTCTTTAACTTCGAATCGAGAGGTGAGGACGTTCAAGTGTTCAAGAGAGATGTTTTCATCCTTGAGAGCCTCATCTTGGGCTACACGAATTTGACTATTGAGGTTGGTGTGAATGGTGATGTTTAAAGCTCGGACACGAAGAGGCACCGCCATTTCTTTACGATTTAAGGCATCCGCTAATACATTTTCCTTTCCCGAATGGTAACGAAGCTCACAATCGTAATCGTTTAAAGTTTCAATCCACCGCCGTTGTCTCATATTTAGTTGCTTTTGATCGAAGATGTGTTGAAGGCTTTTGTTGTGAAGACCCGTCCTAATCCATTCGGACGAAGTCCATATCGATTACAAACAATTCATAACAGTTGATTACATCGCGAGGTAATTGACCTCTATATGATAAATTTTACAAACATTGCATTCGTTTTTAACAGACAAACTTTCGTTACATCGACAGTTGACAGGCATGTAAAGCATTTCATAATATATCCAAATATAATTGACTTAATAATAATCTTGATGAACTCAACGACTCGAATGCAACATCTTTTGAAATATGTCATGAATGACTCCAAGTAATATCTCTAATATGAGCAAATGCACAGCGGAAGATTTTTTTCGTACCTGAGAATAAACATGCTTTAAAGTGTCAACCAAAAGGTTGGTGAGTTCATTAGTTTATCATAAATAATCATTTCATAATTTTAATAGACCACAAGATTTCATATTTCCAATTCTCATAAACATACGTCCCATGCATAGAGACAAAAATATCATTCATATGGATTGAACACCTGGTAACCGACATTCTCAATATACCTATAAAAATATCCCCATCATTCCGGGATCCTCCATCGGACATGATATAAATTTCGAAGTACTAAAGCATCCGGTACTTTGGATGGGGCTTGTTGGGCCCGATAGATCTATCTTTAGAGTTCGCGTCAATTAGGGTTTCCGTTCCCTAATTCTTAGATTACCAGACTTAATAAAAAGGGGCATATTCAGTTTCGATCATTCATCCATAGAACGTAATTTCGATTACTCGTGTCTATTTCGTAAAACAGTTATAAAAGTTGCGCATGTATTCTCAGCCCAAAAATATAAAGAGTAAAAGGGAGCAAATGAACTCACCTAATGTATTTTGTAGTAAAAATACATATGACTATATTGAACAATGCAGGGTTGTCCTCGGATTCACGAACCTATATTAGTTGCATAGTCATTAATACATATAAACGAAATCGAACAAATATATATATTATTATTTGTGATATAATTTTTATGTTACTAACTTATAAATATATATATATATATATATATATATATATATATATATATATATATATATCATTATTTAATTAAAAGTATTTATTTTATATATTTTAAATAACTAAAAGTATTAATATAGTTAAGTTATGTGTACTAATTATATTTTTATGTAAAGATCACTTAATAATAATTGTAAATATACTAGATTAAAGATAATAATAATGATAATAATAATAATAATATTGTTAATAATGATACTTATGATAATAATCATAATAATCTTAATAACTATAACAATGATATTAATACTAGTATTAATGAAAATAATAAGGTTAATTCCAATACTATAGTTAGTAATAATAATGGCAATACTTTTACCGGTCATTTTAATACTAATGATAATAATTTTAATAGTAATAACAATAATAATAATTATATTTTTAATATTAACTTTAATCATCATGTTAATAATAATATTAATAAGGGTGTTTAGACGATAATTCTAATGCTAATATTAATAATAGTAATACTTAGTAACAACAATAGTATTAATAACGTTAATTATTTTAGCGATGATAATAGTCGTATAATTAGTAATAATAATAATTCATATCACAATATTTATTATTAACAATGATAATAGTAATCAATGACAATAATAATAATAATAATAATAATAATAATAATAATAATAATAATAATAATAATAATAATAATAATAATAATAATAATAATAATAATAATAATAATAATAATAATAATAATAATAATAAAGATCATAAAACTACCTTTTTTAAAAAAACATACCAAAAAGAAACTGCCCCTAGCAGGAATCGAACCCAAGACCTCTTGAAACCCGACACAACACCCTAACCATCAGTCTATCCTTGCTTTTCTGAAATCATAACCAAACTATACCTATATATCTATAAATTTTCGGTATCCACTTCATCTCCTTTATACAACTAGTCTCCCAAGCTTGAATTAATCACAAACACCTTATATACTTGTCTTAGAACTTTCATACGAATTGTATTCAACCTATATTGATCTTTGATTTAAATGAAAACACGAAAAAAAAATATAAAAAAAAACAGCCAGCATCGTCGCTGATTAATAAGAAGAAAAAAAAATATTAACTTTGATTTCGAGGACGTTTTAGAGAAAGCTTTCAACACAAAATGTGTTCTAAATCACTCCTACAAACTACCTGTAACCTCAATTGAACCAGAAACCTCGATTTGAATTCGAATTTGATGATGAACAAAAGTTTGACTTTTCGAAATTATAACTTTGACTCCACAATTAAGATTCGATATTAGAAGTTGGGATTTGAAACCTTACAGATACCTTGACTAGAAGATTTCTAACACTTTGGTTTTTATAAATTTTGAAATTTGATTCGGTTTTTGAATTCTTGAATTAAAGGTTTTGAACGGGGGTGTCGAACAAAAAAAAATAATAATAATAATATCCCTCTCACTCGATTACAGCTGCACAAGTCATAGATATATTGAAGGGATTTGTTTGATACTGTAAATGAATGAGACAGGTAACAACCCATCGACAGAAACAAATTTGAGAAAAGTTTGATGGCTCCTTGAAATCTAATTCGTACACTTTTCTTTATATAATACATAATTAATATAAATATATTAATATTAATAATAATTACATAAATAATGATTATTAAATAATAACAATAATAATAATAATGAATAAAAATACTGGTTTTCTAATAACTACATTTATATATATCTATTTATATCTATATATCACTATATATGTATATCTCTTTATATATTTATCTTTATAGGTTTTAATTAATATAAATATAACTATAATATTAAATGCTCTTAATATAATATACATAATAATAATACAAATTTATAATAATATAATATTAATAATAATATTTCTAATGATAATGATATCATTTACCATATATAATACAATAATATTATTAATAATACTAATTATACTAATATCATCAATAATAACAATAATATTAATAATAATAATAATAACATATCAAATTATAAATACCAACTTATTCATACCCAATTTCATATATAAATATATATATCTTGTATTAGAAATAATAATATTAATGATATAAATATCAATATAAATACTAACATTAATAATAATGATAAAAATAATAGTAGTGATATTAATTTAACAAATGTATAATTATATTTGACATATTAATAGTACATATTATGGTTGTACCACATCTAACATATGTTGAATATTATTCATTCATTTTAATATAAATACATTATACAATTTGTGTTTATGTTTTAAATATGATTGTCTTATATATTTATAAGTATTATATATGTATTTACTTGATATAGTTATTTTCTTTTGTTAATATAAGTTTCGACATATAATATCTATAACTTTTGTATATATTCATATATACATTTTTATTTCAAATCAATTGTTCGTGAATCGTCGGGAATGGTCAAAGGTTAAACTAATATAGTAAAACAGTTCAAAAACATTGAGACTCAACTTTACAGACTTTGCTTATCATGTCGAGATCATATACAGTTTTAGGTTTAAATTTGGTCAAAAATTTCCGGGTCACTACAGTACCTACCCGTTAAAGAAATTTCGTCCCGAAATTTGAGTGAGGTGGTCATGGTTAACAATAAAAATGTTTTCATGACGAATATGAGTCAATAATTAAAGTTTTATCACCATCGGGTGGTTTAAATAAAAACAACTCAATTATTCGAAGCGTACGAGTGAAATTATCACAAAAGATTGAATTAGGATACGTAAAGATTCTTCGTAACTTTTGATAGAGTCAGGGTTGAATTTTGAAAGTAAGATGCATCTTAACTTTTGACGTAGTCACGATTGAATTTGGAAAACAGGATGTGTCTTAACTTTTGACGTTGTTTTGGTTGAATTCCGGAATTTAAGGGATTTGGAGAAAATCTTCGAAATCTAAAAGATTTGATTCTTCTGCGAATAAGGATATTTAAATTTCTATAATTAAATGCGGTGACGTGCCTCGATTCCTCTGTCTGATATTTTCACTATAAATTTTACCTTTTCCGTTCCATTAATCTTCACCACTTCAATACTCAATTCCCAAATTCAAAAGATTGTGAAATGCTTAATCCAGTTCTGATCCTTGTCCTTATCCTGATTATCGCAACAATCATTCTCTTTTTCCAACTTCCACCAGAGGAATACGTTTATTTCTACTATGCTTTAGGGATTATTGTATTTATAATCCTCCCGTGTCTTTATATTGCTATACGCACTGATATCCATAGTTTGTAATTTCGGTGTTGTTGTTGAGCTTTATATTTTCTCTTATATTTTGGAGCTCTTTGCCTTTTTATTATCCTCCCGACCTCTAGTAAAGCGAGTAATGGTCCAGAATTTGTAAGTATGGAATTTCGAATAAACATCGTGTTCTAAATAAGAACTAATATATTAGCACGATTTGATTTATCAAATTACCAGAATCACTGAGAATAGAACTATCAAGAAAATACTTTCTTGATATGTTCAGAAGTTAAGCATAATGAAAGAGTTATGTAACATGGCACCTGATGAAGTTATGGTATGTGAATCATCAAGTTTCATTAGAAACTCGGCATGACTTACTGTAATATAATCACGTTGATCAAGTGTCATTATATTATACTAATTCATGCATCGATTTCTTTACATTTCTCCAGGATTCATTCATAAATTAAATTTAGATTTTACAGAAGTTTCCAATATAATGAAACACAGGAAGCACGAAGAGGTATATAATTTCGGACGAGAATATTTATGAAAATATCCTCAGAAATATCGAATATATTGATGATGATATTTTAGAATTTCTAAGTTCGATGGTTGATGGAGAAAGATTTTCCGCAAGATTTTAACATGACTTCGAAGCAAGATATTCTCTAAAGATTTCAACGGATCTGGATTTATCTGGGTTCTATGAATTTAGGGTATGTTACTTGTATTTCTCCTTGGTTTCCTTTATGGTTAGCTCAATCCGTTTTCCAGTTCCAACGTTTCTGAGCTTTTCCAACATACTATTCTTTATCATCAAATTTTCGACGACTAAGATCGTTTACGATTGCCTACAGTTTCTGCTGCTTCATTCAGCTTTTTCACATACAGAGTATCGATTCGTAAACTGGGTACCTTTTCAAAATTTTTGAATTGAAGGTCGTAATTCTAGGAGATAATTATTATATATATAATTGTTGATGTAGATATGCTGTGAGTTTTCAAAGCACTGATTGCCGATTCCTCTACATTTACTGCTACCATATCTGAATCATTGGTTATCGTTCTGAGATGATTTCAAGATAATTGTGTTTTTTTTAGATGATTAGACGCTGACGGTAATATGGTGGAATATAACAGGTTCTCCGATAATAATAAAAGATTACACATATAAATCAAGGTTATAATAAGGTTGTTTCGAACGAAAAGTCAAAGTTGATTTGCTGAAGCTGTGACAAAATCTGCTACCTTGAAAAGGGATCGCAAAGTTATTTTTGCTAATAAATGTCAAAGGATCTGACGCGACTACGTGTTAAACTTTTACTCAGTTGCCGAGAGTTTTTCAGGTGCATAACTATATGCACAAATCTTTCCTTCCGTAGATGAAGTGCGGTTGATTCATCCTATCGATTGAGGTGTTTTCAAGAATTATGAAAGGTTTTAACGCGAATTGTAATCATCAAAATACAAATGAGGTTTAAGATGAAAATCAAGTGGCAAACTTGAAGAATTGTTTAGTTTCATATGTTATAATTAATATTTTAATTCATTTTGATTGTCCAATGTTGATAGCCCACAGTTAGCAGTGTACAAGTAATAATTCATATATAAGTTACTATATAATATTCGAATTAATTAATACGTGTCGTGACCCGTATATGTCTCAGACTCGATCACAACTCAAAGTATATATATTATTTGAGAATCAACCTCAACCCTGTATAGAGAACTCGATCATTACTGCATATAGAGTGTCTATGGTGATTCTAAATAATATATATAGATGCGTCGATATGATATGTCAAAACCTTGTATACGTGTCCCGATATTTAAAGTGCGTAAAATAAATACAGAAATTAAATGACGATAAATAAAGTGTGTAAAGTAAATAACAGAAATTAAATGACAATAAATAAAATTGCGAGAATATAAATTGCGATAATTAAATTGCGATAAATAAAATGTAATACGGAATTAACAGTTAGCTAGGATTTTGTTAGCGTGGTTTCTTAATAAAATTTAATATTGTTAATTAGTCTGTTTCTAATCAATTTTTATTGTGTCCATTATTTCTTCATTATGCCACTTGTTGGATTCTGATAGGTCAAAATCCAAATATGAAATTGAATTTGAATGAAAATAGTTATTCTTTGGTGAACGGATACGTATCTCGGTGGTTGTAAATAAGATAGTGAATAACTGTTGAATCAGATTCGAAGAATATACAGTGTAACTTATTAATGTGAAATTTAAATATTCCTCGGGTATTACCTACCCATTAAAATATTTTCACAATTAACACTTTGTACGAAAGAATTTTTAATTACAATCTTTATGAAAACGTATATACATATACATTTTCTTCAGATGTAATCATGGATTCATTGAGTTAATATGATATTCAACTCATTTGGTTTACCGTTAGAACTAGAATACATAATCTCTAAAACATTTAGAGATCACTTAATCGTCATGAAGAACGAATATAATCGATGTAGAACGATACGTAGAACGATGATTATACTCGAGGTACAGAATGAGATGTGGAGGCATGGATTGTTGATGGTACTTATGCTGTTACTGATGGTACTGTTGGTGCCGATGACATTGCTGAAGCTGGTACATTTTGCACTACATTTTCCATATTGATTACTTGAGCGCGAAGCTCGTTGACTTCTTCTATGGTTCCGGGATGATTGTCGGTCAGAACGAGTGGATGAATAAGGTTTAGAATTATGGATAGAATATAATCGTTTCGAGATACTCTGGAAATGAGGCTGAAAATGGTGTTTCGAATAGGTTCGCCGGTAAGTGTTTCAGGTTCTTCGCCAAGAGGTGAATTCGGTTGACGGACAGGATCACCTTCTTCTTGTCTCCAATTATTAAGTAGACTACGAACCCATCAAATGAATTGGTTAATTCATTCTGGTGACTTTGTTTTTGGAGCTTAGTTGAAATTCCATATTGAAATAGATGTCAGAATCCAAGGAATTCGAATTGGTTGGGGGATTCATCTCGTACGATCAGATGAAGGATTTTCGATAAGAAATAGATTATAGGATGTAGATTAGTATCCTGCAATACATAATTTACATATACATATATAATACTAAAATCTCATAAGTTACGGAGGAATCTACGGAAGCTGTCAGGCAAAGTCTACAGTAGCAGATACGCTAAGATATGAGTTTTGTCTATACACTATTCATGCAGTCAATGCAGTAAAACGTGTCTAGACTAAGAATGATAAGCAGGTAGTTTCCGACAAGAAATGATAAGCAAAACTTTTGACATACAGACACGGTCAAAGTCCAGACTCACTAATGCATCTAAACAACAACTAGTTAGACACTCTAATGCAAGACCTGGTTCGCTAAGACCACCGCTCTGATACCAACTGTGAAGACTCGTCCTAATCCATCCGGAAGAAGTCCATATTTATTACAAACGATTCACAACAGTTGATTACATCGCGAGGTAATTGACCTCTATATGATAAATTTTACAAACATTGCATTCGTTTTTAAAAGACAAACTTTCGTTACATCAACAGTTGACATGCATGTAAAGCATTTCATAATATATCCAAATATAATTGACTTAATAATAATCTTGATGAACTCAACGACTCAAATGCAACATCTTTTGAAATATGTCATGAATGACTCCAAGTAATATCTCTAATATGAGCAAATGCACAGCGGAAGATTTCTTTCGTACCTGAGAATAAACATGCTTTAAAGTGTCAACCAAAAGGTTGGTGAGTTCATTAGTTTATCATAAATAATCATTTCATAATTTTAATAGACCACAAGATTTCATATTTCCAATTCTCATAAACATACGTCCCATGCATAGAGACAAAAATATCATTCATATGGATTGAACACCTGGTAACCGACATTCTCAATATACCTATAAAAATATCCCCATCATTCCGGGATCCTCCATCGGACATGATATAAATTTTGAAGTACTAAAGCATCCGGTACTTTGGATGGGGCTTGTTGGGCCCGATAGATCTATCTTTAGAGTTCGCGTCAATTAGGGTTTCTGTTCCCTAATTCTTAGATTACCAGACTTAATAAAAAGGGGCATATTCAGTTTCGATCATTCATCCATAGAACGTAATTTCGATTACTCGTGTCTATTTCGTAAAACAGTTATAAAAGTTGCGCATGTATTCTCAGCCCAAAAATATAAAGAGTAAAAGGGAGCAAATGAACTCACCTAATGTATTTTGTAGTAAAAATACATATGACTATATTGAACAATGCAGGGTTGTCCTCGGATTCACGAACCTATATTAGTTGCATAGTCATTAATACATATAACCGAAATCGAACAAATATATATATTATTATTTGTGATATAATTTTTATGTTACTAACTTATATATATATATATATATATATATATATATATATATATATATATATATATATATATATATATATATATCATTATTTAATTAAAAGTATTTATTTTATATATTTTAAATAACTAAAAGTATTAATATAGTTAAGTTATGTGTACTAATTATATTTTTATGTAAAGATCACTTAATAATAATTATAAATATACTAGATTAAAGATAATAATAATAATGATAATAATAATAATAATATTGTTAATAATGATACTTATGATAATAATCATAATAATCTTAATAACTATAACAATGATATTAATACTAGTATTAATGAAAATAATAAGGTTAATTCCAATACTAATGTTAGTAATAATAATGGCAATACTTTTACCGGTCATTCTAATACTAATGATAAAATTTTTAATAGTAATAACAATAATAATAATTATATTTTTAATATTAACTTTAATCATCATGTTAATAATAATATTAATAAGGGTGTTTAGACGATAATTCTAATGCTAATATTAATAATAATAATACTTAGTAACAACAATAGTATTAATAACGTTAATTATTTTAGCGATGATAATAGTCGTATAATTAGTAATAATAATAATTCATATCACAATATTTATTATTAACAATGATAATAGTAATCAATGACAATAATAATAATAATAATAATAATAATAATAAAGATCATAAAACTACCTTTTAAAAAAAAAACATACCAAAAAGAAACTGCCCCTAGCAGGAATCGAACCCAAGACCTCTTGAAACCCGACACAACACCCTAACCATCAGTCCATCCTTGCTTTTCTGAAATCATAACCAAACTATACCTATATATCTATAAATTTTCGGTATCCACTTCATCTCCTTCATACAACTAGTCTCCCAAGCTTGAATTAATCACAAACACCTTATATACTTGTCTTAGAACTTTCATACGAATTGTATTCAACCTATATTGATCTTTGATTTAAATGAAAACACGAAAAAAAAAAAAAAAAAAAAACAGCCAGCATCGTCGCTGATTAATAAGAAAAAAAAATATTAACTTTGATTTCGAGGACGTTTTAGATAAAGCTTTCAACACAAAATGTGTTCTAAATCACTCCTACAAACTACCTGTAACCTCAATTGAACCAGAAACCTCGATTTGAATTCGAATTTGATGATGAACAAAAGTTTGACTTTTCGAAATTATAACTTTGACTCCACAATTAAGATTCGATATTAGAAGTTGGGATTTGAAACTTTACAGATACCTTGACTAGAAGATTTCTAACACTTTGGTTTTTATAAATTTTGAAATTTGATTCGGTTTTTGAATTCTTGAATTAAAGGTTTTGAACGGGGGTGTCGAACAAAAAAATAATAATAATATCCCTCTCACTCGATTACAGCTGCACAAGTCATAGATATATTGAAGGGATTTGTTTGATACTATAAATGAATGAGACAGGTAACAACCCATCGACAGAAACAAATTTGAGAAAAGTTTGATGGCTCCTTGAAATCTAATTCGTACACTTTTCTTTATATAATACATAATTAATATAAATATATTAATATTAATAATAATTACATAAATAATGATTATTAAATAATAACAATAATAATAATAATGAATAAAAATACTGGTTTTCTAATAACTACATTTATATATATCTATTTATATCTATATATCACTATATATGTATATCTCTTTATATATTTATCTTTATAGGTTTTAATTAATATAAATATAACTATAATATTAAATGCTCTTAATATAATATACATAATAATAATACAAATTTATAATAATATAATATTAATAATAATATTTCTAATGATAATGATATCATTTACCATATAAAATACAATAATATTATTAATAATACTAATTATACTAATATCATCAATAATATTAATAATAATAATAATAACATATCAAATTATAAATACCAACTTATTCATACCCAATTTCATATATAAATATATATATCTTGTATTAGAAATAATAATATTAATGATATAAATATCAATATTAATACTAACATTAATAATAATAATAAAAATAATAGTAGAGATATTAATTTAACAAATGTATAATTATATTTGACATATTAATAGTACATATTATGGTTGTACCACATCTAACATATGTTGAATATTATTCATTCATTTTCATATAAATACATTATACAATTTGTGTTTATGTTTTAAATATGATTGTCTTATATATTTATAAGTATTATATATGTATTTACTTGATATAGTTATTTTCTTTTGTTAATATAAGTTTCGACATATAATATCTATAACTTTTGTATATATTCATATATACATTTTTATTTCAAATCAATTGTTCGTGAATCGTCGGGAATGGTCAAAGGTTAAACTAATATAGTAAAACAGTTCAAAAACATTGAGACTCAACTTTACAGACTTTGCTTATCATGTCGAGATCATATACAGTTTTAGGTTTAAATTTGGTCGAAAATTTTCGGGTCACTACATTTGTGATCGGTGAAGATAGTACTCTTGGTTCCATAAAGATAGTGTCTCCACATTTTAAGTGCGAATAAAACGGCTCCGAGTTCAAGATCATGTGTCATGTAGTTTCGTTCATGAATTTTCAATTGTCGAGAGGCATAAGCAATGACTTTCTTTCATTACATCAATATACACCCAAAACCATGTTTCGAGGCATCGCAATATACAATAAAATCATCATTGCCTTCGGGAAGTGACAAGATAGGAGCGGTGGTTAGCTTTGTCTTCAAGATTTGAACTGCGAATTCTTGTTCGGTTGCCCAAATGAATTTCTTTCCCTTGTGAGTTAACGCAGTTAGAGGACGAGCAACCAAGGAGAAGTTTTTGATGAATCTACGATAGTACCCGGCGAGACCCAAAAATTGACGAATGTGAGTAGGAGTAGTAGGAGTCTCCCATTTACTAATGGCTTCAATTTATGTTGGATCGACCTTGATACCTTGATCACTTACAACATGACCAAGAAATTGAACTTCATTCAACCAAAATTCATACTTGAAGAATTTGGCATAGAGTCGTTCTTGTCTCAAGAGTTCAAGCACAAGTCGGAGATGTTGTTCGTGCTCTTCATCACTTTTAGAATAGACCAAGATGTCATCGATGAACACAATAACAAATTTATCGAGATACGGTTTGCACACGAGGTTTATAAGGTCCATGAATGTGACGACCCGTCAATTTTCGACCAAATTTAAACTTAATCTTATTATAGTTTTGAGACGATAAGCAAAGTCTGTGATGTTGAGTCTCAAAAACTTTGGAACTATGTTCATATGTTCAATTACCCTTTGACTATTTCCGACGATTCACGAACATTTGTGTGTAAATAAATATAAATATATATATATATATATACAAAAATAAATATAGGTATATATACAACAGTTGAATTAGTAAAGTACAATTAATCAATTGAAATTAAAAATGTAAACTAATGAACAAAATAATTAAATTGCTATGAATATATATATTTAGAAGACCTATATTTAAGTAATGGTATATATATTGTAATATATAAATAATTTATAAATATTCAATATTTGATAAAAGATATTATGGAATATATATTACATACTTATTAAATATTACATCAAATTAATTACAAGTCTAAAATTATAATTGTTATACTAATGTTATTATTACTCCATTATTATTATCAACATTAATGTCATTATTACTATAATTAGTAGTAAAAATTATAACTTTAGTTATTACTACGATTAGTATTATTATTATCATTATCTTTAGAAATCTGTATTATTATAATTATCATTATTGTAAAAAAAATTACAAAATTATTATTATGAATAATATTATATTAATTAATTTTTTTATAGTTAAAAACAATATTATTATTCTTATTATTAATATTATTATCATTATTATTAATATAATTATAATTATTAATTATTAGTTATTAATAATAATAGGTTAAGATCATACATACGGTATATACTGATATATGTACGAATATATATATATGCATATAACAGATATATAATTATATATATATATATAAATATAAATACACTAACATATATAAAAAGCAGTATTTTTATTTTAACAATTAATAGGATAAATACATGAATATATATATGTAAAAGGAATCCAAAAATCGTTTAACATCCCAATCAAGCTGTAGTATGTTTTTGTTTTTGGTCTCTAACTTTTTTTTTTCAGTCAATATCAGATCACAAGCATCCAAATTCCATTGAGTGTCTTAATCCACTTTATAATTTTTTTTTATTTTTTTTATATTTTTTTTATTTTATCTGATGGAGTAAAAATTCTGTCGATTGGCTTTGAGCTATAAAACAAACGAATACCTTGTGTTGTTGACAAACTCAATCAATCTCTCAAATCCTTTATCAATTACAGCTATTGCTAACTGCATTAGGTGAAAAATTAAACCTTTTTTTTATAAAGCTCGATATTCTCTGTTTTGAAACTTAATCTATCAAATTTCGATTTCTTATCAAATTCTAAAATGTATTAATGCCAAGTTGTTAGGAATTGTCTTTGAAAACTATCTGCAAAAGTTCAAATTCCAATTTTGTTTATCGAATAAGAATTTTCGAGTCAAAGTTCGTGTTCTAAAAAGTCAATCGGTTCTTAAATTTTGAATTCATAATCTGGAGATTATTGTTGGTAAAATTGATAATTTTTAAAGTTTCTTTGAATGATTTGAAAGGTATTTCATATTGTAACTTTGAGCTAAAACGGTCTCAATTTAAGAATCAAAGATTGAGTTAAATTTTTTTTTTCTTATCTCGCGAACTGCAGGTATTCAATTTCTTTTTTTTTTTTAGTTTTCTAACATCAAACTAAATTGTTTTTGTATATATATTTCAGGTCCTAAAAACTAAATAAGTAATTAGAGGTTAGCTTGGTTTGTCTCTGATCGAATTAAGCTAAGGGAAGAAGATGAAAGGAGAAACCGAAGGATAGTTATATAGATATATGATAGGTATTTAAATCAGAAAAACAGAATCAGAGGGATGGTTAGGCATTTGGTTTGGGAACGACAAGTCACGGGTTCGAGCCCCGGCAGCAGCATATTTTTTTTGCGACTTGTTTTCTTCAAAGGTTGTTATCTAAATTATTACTATTCTTATTATTTTTATTATTATTATTATTATTATTATTATTATTATTATTATTATTATTATTATTATTATTATTATTATTATTATTATTATTATTATTATTATTGTTGTTGTTGTTGTTATTATTATTAATAATATTATTGTTATTAGAATTATAATAATTATTATTATCATGTTTATAAGTAATAGAATCATTATTATCATTATTATTGTTATATTTGACATAAGTATTAATATTATCATGTGATTATTAACATTATTAGTATTGTATTAATAAAAACTATTGTTATTGTAAATTTTACTAAAAATTATCCGTTAGTTATCATTAAAACTATTCTTAGTGCTAAGTATCAATGTTAGTCACATTTAGTATTAGAATTACCATCTAATATTAGTATTAGTATCATTTTAGATGTATTCATATTAATATTACCATTCGTAAAAAGATTGTTATAATTATTATTATTATTATTAGACATTAAGTAATAACATCAGAATTATTATTTTCTTATCATTACTATTAATAAATTATTCATTATATTAAAATTTACTGATATTATCATTATTAATATAGTTATTATTATTATTACTGTGAAATTTTTTACCAAAAATTTATTATTCTATTTTCACTAAAACTATCATTTTTATTATTATCAACATTATCTATACCAATATTACTAAAAATAATTACGTTATGAAAATAAAAGTTTTAAGAATATTATTAAGATTGTAAGTATGTTTTTAATCAAATTAACAAAGTTTATACGAATATTCATATATAACATGTTAGGTATTTTTATCAAAATACTAATCAAATATATATCAATATAACTATATAAATATTGAACATTTTAAATATATACACAAACTAAATAAGTATAATATATAATTTAAGATATAACATATAAACTTGTTCGATTATGATTATATATTTTAATATATATACACAAACGATATAGGTTCGTGAATCCGAGGCCAACCCTGCATTGTTCAGTTGTTCAATATAGTCATATGTATTTTTACTACAAAATACATTAGGTGAGTTTCATTACTCCCCTTTTACTCTTTACATTTTTGGGGCTGAGAATACATGCAAATGCTTTATTAACTGTTTTACAATATTTATATGCGTGAGTTTCATTACTCCCCTTTTACTCTTTACATTTTTGGGGCTGAGAATACATGCAAATGCTTTATTAACTGTTTTACAATATTTATATGCATGAGTTTCATTACTCCCCTTTTACTCTTTACATTTTTGGGGCTGAGAATACATGCAAATGCTTTATTAACTGTTTTACAATATTTATATGCGTGAGTTTCATTTGCTCCCTTTTACTCTTTATATTTTTGGGCTGAGAATACATGCAATGTTTTAATAAATGTTTTACAATATTTATATGCGTGAGTTTCATTTGCCTTTTTACCCTTTATATTTTTGGGCTGAGAATACATGCGCAATTTTTATAAATGCTTTACGAAATAGACACAAGTGATCGAAACTACATTCTATGGTTAGATTATTAAACCGAATATGTCCCTTTTTATTAAGTCTGGTAATCTAAGAATTAGGGAACAGACACCCTAATTGACGCGAACTCTAAAGATAGATCTATCGGGCCCAACAAGCCCCATCCAAAGTACCGGATGCTTTAGTACTTCGAAATTTATATCATGTCCGATGGAGGATCCCGGAATGATGGGGATATTCTTATATGCATTTTGTTAATGTCGGTTACCAAGTGTTCAATCCATATGAATGATATTTTTGTCTCTATGCATGGGACGTACGTTTATGAGAAATGGAAATATGAAATCTTGTGGTCTATTAAAATGATGGAAATGATTATTTATGTTAAACTAATGAACTCACCAACCTTGTGGTTGACACTTTAAAGCATGTTTATTCTCAGGTATGAAAGAAATCTTCCGCTGTGCAATTGCTCATTTTAAGGATATTACTTGGAGTCATTCATGACATATTTCAAAAGACGTTGCATTCGAGTCGTCGAGTTCATCAAGATTATTATTAAGTTAATTATAGTTAGATATATTATGAAATGGTATGCATGCCGTCAACTTTCAATGTAATGAAAGATTATCTTTTCAAAAACGAATGCAATATTTGTAAAATGTATCATATAGAGGTCAAGTACCTCGCGATGTAATCAACTGTTGTGAATCGTTTATAATCGATATGGACTTCGTCTGGATGGATTAGGACGGGTCCTTTCAGTTGGTATCAGAGCGATGGTCTTAGCGAACCAGATCTTGCATTAGTGAGTCTAACTGATAGTCATTAGGATGCATTAGTGGGTCTGGACTTCGACCGTGTCTGCATGTCAAAAGTTTTGCTTATCGTTTTTGTCGAAAATCATCTGCTTATCATCCTTAGGAAATTACATGCTCATTATTCTTAGTCTAGACACGTTTTACTACATTGACTGCATGAATAGTGTATAGACAAAATTCATATCTTAGCGTATCTGACAATTCATATCTTAGCGTATCTGTTACTGTGGACCTTGCCTGATATCTCTCGTAAATTTCTCCTTAAATTAAGGGATCCTGGTACTATATGTATATCTATGTAAATTATGCATTGAGAATACCATCCAACTATCAATTACTGTCACTAAACTCTTCATATCAAAAATCTTTCCTGAGATCGTGTAAGATGGCCTCTACGAATCGACCAAGTTCCTCTGACTTCGAAGACAGCGTGACAGGAGCACACCAATCAATCAACTATCGTGATTACTGGAGAAAATGGGGGTGGGTTCGCGACATACTCACCCTATGGAGAAGGGAAGAAGGTACTCCATATCATGAATCGAATCTACCACCTAACCTTGGAGTACTCGACCCGCTCACTGGCGAACCTGTTCGCAACACCGTTTATACCCTTTTTGCCAGAATTTTTCGTCTTGAGACTACCATTAACGGTACTAGAGAAGATATCCGATCTCTACCTCACACTGATAACCAACCAGGGTTAGTAGAAGAAGTTAAAGAACTCCGAGCTCGAATGTTAACTTTAGAGAGCACGATACACAATTTGCAAGCACCAGCAGTATCACCAACACCAGTAACATCACCAACCTTAGCACCAACAACATTAGTACCACCAAAAACAACATCTGCATCACTAGCTTCGACATCTCATTCTGTACCTCGAGTATAATCATCGTTCTACGTATCATTCTATCTATTTTATTTTCGTTTGACATGGCGATTATGTAATCTCTAATGTTTTAGAGATTATATATTCTTGTTCTAATAGTAAATCAAATGAGATTAATATCACATTAACTCTTTAAATTCATGATTATATCTGAAGAAAATATATATGTAAGTATATTTTTATAAAGACTGTAATTAAAAATTCTTTCGTATAAACTGTTAATGGTGAAAATATTTTAACGGGTAGGTAATACCCGAGGAATATTTAGATTTCACTTTAATAGGTTATACTGTACATTCTTCGAATCTGATTCAATATCCATTTACTATCCTACTTACATCTACAAAGATACGAATCCGTTCACCGCAGAATAACCATTTTTTTTATTCAATTTCATATTTGAATTTTGATTTATCACAATCCAACAAGTGGCATAATGAAGAAAATATTGGACAAAATAAAAGTTGTTAGAAACAAACGAATTAACTAATTGAAATTTTGTTAAGAATCCACGCTAACTGTTCCTAGCTAACTGTTCCTAGCTAACTAATTACATTTTTGTTATCGCAGTTTATTTATTGCAATTTAATTATCGCAATTTTATTTATCGTTATTTAATTTCTGTTTTTTACTTTACGCATTTAATTTATCGTCATTTAATTTCTGTTATTTATTTTACGCACTTTAAATATCGGGACACGTATACAAGGTTTTGACATATCATATCGACGCATCTATATATATTATTTGGAATCACCATAGACACTCTATATGCAGTAATGATCGCGTTCTCTATATAGGGTTGAGATTGATTCTATAATAATATATATACTTTGAGTTGTGATCTAGTCTGAGATGAATACGGGTCACGATACGTATTAATTAATTCGAATATTATATAGTAAACTATATATGAATTATTATTTGTACACTGCTAACTGTGGACTATCAACATTGGACAATTTAAATGAATTAAAATATTGATTATAACATATGAAACTAAACAATTCTTCAAGTTTGCCACTTGATTTCATCTTAATCTCATTTGTATCTTGACGATTATAATCTACGTTCAAATCGAGAGGATGAACCAACCGCACTTCATCTACGGAAGGAAAGATTTATGTATATAGTATTGCACCTGAGAAACTCTCGACAACTGAGTAAAAGTTTAACACGTAGCCACGTCAGATCCTTTAGCATTTATTAGCAAAAATAACTTTGCGATCCCTTTTCAAATTAGCCAATTTTGTCACAGCTCCAACAAGTCAACTTCGACTTTTCATTCGAAGTAGCCTTACTATAATCCTGATACATACGATTACCCTTTTGATACCGGAGAATTCTTTTATATTCCACTATATTACCAACAGACGTACCAGCAACCTCGTTGCTCCTTGGCTCAAATCTCTACGACAAATCAATATATTTATCTATTGAAGTCTTATCATGAACTCATCGGTATCTTGTAACGATAATTATCATACCAAATACTGGAAGGCATCAATCGATAATCTCGAAATTCTCAGCGATTCTACGACAACAACTTATATATATATAAATATATATATAAATATAACTTCTATCTCCTAAATTTACGAATTCCAATTCTGAAATTTTGAAAAGCACCCAGTCTACGAATCAATACATTGAACTTTGAAAAAGCTAAATGAAGCAGCAAAAACTGTAGGCAATCGTAAACGACCTTAATCGTCGAGAGTTTGATGATAAAGAATGGAGTATTGGAAGCACTCAATAGAAAATTTAGTACCGAAAGGCGGATTATGAGAAACTATGAAAGAAGCTGTGGACAAATCACAAAGAATAAGTTTGACTTCAAAGAATCTAAATGATTCAATGTCTACTAAAGTCTTTAGCGAATATCTTGCTCCTTACTCTAAATCCTTGCGGACAATAGTCTCCATCATCCTCTGATCTTAGATATTCAAAGATATTATCGTATCTTTCATTATAAATATCCTCGATATTTATGAATATATTTTTATAACTAATCTTATCTGAAATCATTTATCTCTTCGTGCTATCAGTGTTACATCATATAGAAACTGTTAGTTTCTATATTCTGCAGTTTCTATATTCTGTAAACTTTCAAGCTTAAAATACGAATGTTATTGAAGTAATGTTGGGAACTGATGCATGAGTTAGTATAATATAATGACACTTGATCAACGTGATTATATTACAGTAAGTCATGTTGAGTTTCTAATGGAACGTGATGATTCACAAACTCTAACGTCATCATGTACCATATTACACGACCCTTACGTTCTGTCTAATCTATAAATATATCAAGAACATATATTTCTTGATAGTCCTATCTTTTCCTTGAATTCTGGTAATTTGACAAGTCAAATTGTGCTATTACCGTTTCCTTCTTAGAACATTAACTTTTCTCATTCTAAAATTTAAATCTACAAATTCTGGACCATTACAAGAGATGTCCAATCGTAAACAGAAGAAACGAAGGGACAAAGCTCCAAAGAAAATAGAAATTTGAGTATAAATCGCAGCAAATAGGAAGGAGTATTAACTGTGAATGACAATGATTATAGGAAACAGAAATAGGAACATTGAAATATAAGGGGAGATATAAAGCCCGATAACAACACCTAAATTACAAACCGTGTATATCAATGTTTATCACAACATAAAGACACGGGAGAATCATAAGTACTATAACCCCAAAGGAAAAATAGAAGTAAGCAGATTCCTCTGGTGGAAGTTGAAAAAGAAGAATAATTGTTGTGATAGTAAGAATAAGGACAAGGATTAGAACTGGATTAAGCATTTTCATAATCTCTTGAAATTGAGAATTTAGTATAGAAATGATAAAAGTAATGGAACGGAAGAAATTAAATTATAGAAAAATGTTTGATAGAGAAATCAAGGCATATCTCCGCATTTAATTAAAGAGATCTTAATTTTATTATTCGCCGAAGAATCAAATCTTTTAGATTTTGAAGATTTTCTTAAATCCCTTGAATTCCGGAAATTCAACCCTCCACGTCAAAAGTTAAGACGCATCTTATTTTCTAAATTCAACCAAGACAATGTCAAAGGTTAAGATGCACCTTGTTTTATAAGTTCAACCGTGACTACGTCACCGGTTAGGACAAACCTGCATATACTCATTTCACTCTTTTGTAATAGCTTCATTCGTGCCCTTCGAATAATCGAATTGTTTTATCCATATTACTCAATGATGATAAAACTCTATTTATCAACTCATATTCTTCATGAAAACATTTTTATTATTAGCCATGACCACCTCACTCAAATTTCGGGACGAAATTTCTTTAACGGGTAGGTACTGTGACGACCCGTCAATTTTCGAACAAATTTAAACTTAATCTTATTATAGTTTCGACACGATAAGCAAATTCTGTGATGTTGAGTCTCGAAAACTTTGGAACTATGTTCATATGTTCAATTACCCTTTGACTGTTTTCGACGATTCACGAACATTTGTGTGTAAATAAATATAAATATATATATATATATATATATACAAAAATAAATATAGGTATATATACAATAGTTAAATTAGTAAAGTACAATTAATCAATTGAAATTAAAAATGTAAACTAATGAACAAAATAATTAAATTGCTATGAATATATATATTTAGAAGACCTATATTTAAGTAATGGTATATATATTGTAATATATAAATAATTTATAAATATTCAATATTTGATAAAAGATATTATGGAATATATATTACATACTTATTAAATATTACATCAAATTAATTACAAGTCTAAAATTATAATTGTTATACTAATGTTATTATTACTCCATTATTATTATCAACATTAATGTCATTATTACTATAATTAGTAGTAAAAATTATAACTTTAGTTATTACTACGATTAGTATTATTATTATCATTATCTTTAGAAATCTGTATTAGTATAATTATCATTATTGTAAAAAAAATACAAAATTATTATTATGAATAATATTATATTAATTAATTTTTTTATAGTTAAAAACAATATTATTATTCTTATTATTAATATTATTATCATTATTATTAATATAATTATAATTATTAATTATTATTTATTAATAATAATAGGTTAAGATCATACATACGGTATATACTGATATATGTACGAATATATATATATATATATATGCATATAACAGATATATAATTATATATATATAAATATAAATACACTAACATATATAAAAAGCAGTATTTTTATTTTAACAATTAATAGGATAAATACATGAATATATATATGTAAAAGGAATCCAAAAATCGTTTAACATCCCAATCAAGCTGTAGTATGTTTTTGTTTTTGGTCTCTAACTTTTTTTTCAGTCAATATCAGATCACAAGCATCCAAATTCTGTTGAGTGTCTTAATCCACTTTATAATTTTTTTTTATTTTATTTTATATTTTTTTTATTTTATCTGATGGAGTAAAAATTCTGTCGATTGGCTTTGAGCTATAAAACAAACGAATACCCTGTGTTGTTGACAAACTCAATCAATCTCTCGAATCCTTTATCAATTACAGCTATTGCTAACTGCATTAGGTGAAAAATTAAACCTTTTTTTATAAAGCTCGATATTCTCTGTTTTGAAACTTAATCTATCAAAATTCGATTTCTTATCAAATTCTAAAATGTATTAATGCCAAGTTGTTAGGAATTGTCTTTGAAAACTATCTGCAAAAGTTCAAATTCCAATTTTGTTTATCGAATAAGAATTTTTGAGTCAAAGTTGGTGTTCTAAAAAGTCAAACGGTTCTTAAATTTCGAATTCATAATCTGGAGATTATTGTTGGTAAAATTGATAATTTTTAAAGTTTCTTTGAATGATTTGAAAGGTATTTCATATTGTAACTTTGAGCTAAAACGGTCTCAATTTAAGAATCAAAGATTGAGTTAATTTTTTTTATTTTTTTTCTTATCTCGCGAACTGCAGGTATTCAATTTCTTTTTTTTTTTTTTAGTTTTCTAACATCAAACTAAATTGTTTTTATATATATATTTCAAGTCCTAAAAACTAAATAAGAAATTAGAGGTTAGCTTGGTTTGTCTCTGATCGAATTAAGCTAAGGGAAGAAGATGAAAGGAGAAACCGAAGGATAGTTATATAGATATATGATAGGTATTTAAATCAGAAAAACAGAATCAGAGGGATGGTTAGGCGTTTGGTTTGGGAACGACAGGTCACGGGTTCGAGCCCCGACAGCAGCATATTTTTTTTGGGACTTGTTTTCTTCAAAGGTTATTATCTAAATTATTACTATTCTTATTATTTTTATTATTATTATTATTATTATTATTATTATTATTATTATTATTATTGTTATTATTATTAATAATATTATTGTTATTAGAATTATAATAATTATTATTATCATGTTTATAAGTAATAGAATCATTATTTTCATTATTATTGTTATAATTGACATAAGTATTAATATTATCATGTGATTATTAACATTATTAGTATTGTATTAATAAAAACTATTGTTATTGTAATTTTTACTAAAAATTATCCGTTAGTTATCATTAAAACTATTCTTAGTGCTAAGTATCAATGTTAGTCACATTTAGTATTAGAATTACCATCTAATATTAGTATTAGTATCATTTTAGATGTATTCATATTAAGATTACCATTCGTAAAAAGATTGTTATAATTATTATTATTATTAGACATTAAGTAATAACATCAGAATTATTATTTTCTTATCATTACTATTAATAAATTATTCATTATATTAAAATTTACTGATATTATCATTATTAATATAGTTATCATTATTATTACTGTGAAATTTTTTACCAAAAATTTATTATTCTATTTTCACTAAAACTATCATTTTTATTATTATCAACATTATCTATACCAATATTACTAAAAATAATTACGTTATTGATAGTGCTCCAAATGAACATATATTTAGTAGCAATATCCTCCCAATATGTAAATTATTTAGTTGTAATTGTCCTATTTTAAGTTGTAATCGTTTATATTAAATAAGTGCGAAGACAAAAGGCGAAAACGAAGATTTGAAGACAAAAACATCCAAAAAGCTCAAATGTACAAGATACAATCCAAGTGGTTCAATTTAATGATGAGAAACGTCTAAAAATTACAAGAGTACAAGTTACAAAACGCGAAGTACAAGATATTAAATTGTACGCAAGGACGTTCAAAAATCCGGAACCGGGACATGAGTCAACTATCAACGCCCGACGCAATGGACCAAAAATTATGAGTCAACTATGCACAAAAATAAAATATAATATATAAATAATTATATAAATTATTTATATATTATAAATATAAATATAATCATGTCGACAAGCTATGAGACAAAGGATCCTGAGCTGGATTTTCAAACTCCACGACTCGCGGAGTTTGAAGGCCAAAAACTCCACGACTCGCGGAGCTGTCAGAAATCAAAACGCCTATAAAAGGCCATGCATTCGTTCGATAAAAAATATATAAATAATAATAATAATACTAAATAATAAATATATATATATATATATATATATATATATATATATATATATATATATATATATATATATATATATATAGTATAGGGTAGTTGTAGTTTTATATTAGATTAGTTCGGGTTATGTAAAGGTTATTTTACGGGTTTTGAAGTCGAAATTCTGTCCGTGTACCACTACGCGATAAATAATCAATGTAAGCTATGTTCTCCTTTTTAAATTAATGTCTCGTACTTAAGTTATTATTATGCTTATTTAAGACGAAGTAATCATGATGTTGGGCTAAAATACTAAAATTGGGTAATTGGGCTTTGTACCATAATTGGGGTTTGAACAAAAGAACGACACTTGTGGAAATTAGACTATGGGCTATTAATGGGCTTTATATTTGTTTAACTAAATGATAGTTTGTTAATTTTAATATAAAGATTTACAATTGGACGTCCCTATAAATAACCATATACACTCGATCGGACACGATGGGCGGGGTATTTATATGTACGAATAATCGTTCATTTAACCGGACACGGGAATGGATTAATAGTCTATGGAATTATTAAAACAGGGGTAAAATTATGTACAAGGACACTTGGCGTAATTGTTAACAAAGTATTAAAACCTTGGGTTACACGCAGTCGATATCCTGGTGTAATTATTAAATAAAGTATTAAAACCTTGTTACATTTTAAGTCCCCAATTAGTTGGAATATTTAACTTCGGGTATAAGGATAATTTGACGAGGATACTCGCACTTTATATTTATGACTGATGGACTGTTATGGACAAAAACTAGACGGACATATTAAATAATCCAGGACAAAGGACAATTAACCCATGGGCATAAAATTAAAATCAACACGTCAAATATCATGATTACGGAAGTTTAAATAAGCATAATTATTTTATTTTATATTTCATCGCACCTTTAATTATTCGTCATTTATATTTTTTGTTATTTATTTTATTTTGTTAATTAAATTTACTTTACACTTCGCTTAAAATATAAAATCGACAAACCGGTCATTAAACGGTAAACCCCCCTTTTATATATTATTATATATATATTTATATATTTTTGTACAAATATAGTTGTTTAAAAATATAGTGTAACCGTCTCCCTGTGGAACGAACCGGACTTACTAAAAACTATACTACTCTACGATTAGGTACACTGCCTATAGTGTTGTAGCAAGGTTTAGGTATATCCATTCTCTAAATAAATAAATAACTTGTGTAAAAATTGTATCATATTTAATAGTATTTCCTGCTAAAGTTTTGAAGTATTTCGTACCCCCACTCTACGACATCTTAATACTATTTCGTACACCCCGCTGCACACATCAAGTTTTTGGCGCCGCTGCCGGGGACTCGGCGAAACGTTATATTTTTAATTTATTTTTGTATAAATATATTTTTATATATTTTTAGAAAAACAATATAAAATTTAAAAACAAAAAACAAAAAAAAACATTTTTTTCAAACTCCACGACTCGCGGAGTTTGCAGGCTTAAAACTCCACGACTCGCGGAGCCGCCCTGACCAGCCTGACCAGAAACCCTATTTCGCATTAATTACGGGGTATTATTAATTATTATTATTATTTAACCCTAATTACTTTATTATTATTATTATTATTTAGTTTAAGTTTTTAAATTAATTAGTTATAATTAATTATATTTAGTTTTAATATATAAAAAATTAATACTTTTATAAAATATAAAAATAAAAATATAAAAATAATATTTTTTATAAAAATAAGTAATTTTATCACTTTTTATAATTTGTATCCTTTTATTTAGTGTAATCGCAATATTTTATATATTTTTCGTTCTCAATTAGTTTTAAAATTAGTTTTTCCGTAGTTATTTTATATGTATAGATTCTTAGGCTTTGCCGTAAAATCCCTTAAGTGCTATTTCTTTAGACTAAGATTTAGGTGCTTTAGAATTTTGCGACGATTTTAAAATTTTAGTGCCTTTTAAGTCACGACTCGCTACTTTCTTATTTTTATTTTTTGACATTTTTCGACGCGCATTCTTTTTCTTTCTTATTTATCGACGCTTTAGTTTTTAGGACTTAGAAATTTTCTCTATTTCTTATCTACTATCTCAAACAGAAAGAAAAATTATTTAAGTGGTTAAATTAATGGACGTTGACAATTTTCTGCTTCGTAGTAATAGTTGGATTTGTTAGTGGCTGAGTTGTGAGCTTCCGATTTAAAGGGTTCTGGCTCCCTGCTGCATCTTTTGGCTATTCGAAACGTGAGCAAAAGCAGAAAAGTCTATTAATTGGACAACTTATATAAGTTTTTCTATTTTTATAACTAATAGGATAATTAGTAAATGCACCACATTGTAGCTAAAATTTGGCCATCGCAATAAAATGGAAAATTTTGAAAACAAGGCTATGGAAACTCTTTTTGATATCCAAAATCAATTAAATCAATACTCTCAAACGGGTGTTGATGACAATTCGTTCGGTCAATCTTGGATCACGAATGACAAAACAATAACTGGTTGTGAAATCTGTGGAGATTATCACTCAACATGGGAATGTTATTATTACGTTCCTATGGAAAATTACGCACCCACGGAACCTGAATGGAATGATTATGAAGAATACAATTCAAATTGGGATTATTCCTAAGAATATTTCCAAACTTAACAACCAGTAGACGAGGAAAATTACGTGTCTGAAAATTTATTAGACAATATGAAAATCAAACTCGAAGAACTCAATGCTCAAAATGAACAAATGAGAGAGTTTGTAAACCGGCAAGCTGAAACTCTATCAGACTACACACATGTTGATCTGAGGAGTATTGTGCAAGAAAATCTCATATCATCGAATTTTGATGAATTCGAGAGCTCCGAAATCACCAATTATCCCGATGATACTTTTTATTCAGTCTTACCAATTTCACAACATATCGACACATTAGCCTCTATCGACGAAATCATCGATCCATCAATGGATAAAGAAGAAGTAAGGGTGACAAATTAGTACTCTCGGGAATACGATAACGTTGAAAATTTTACCCCCGAGGCCAAACCGAACTTCACCATTCCACAACCTTCCAACCTAATATTCTCAATAGACGAGTCATCCACCGGAAATGAACTACGAGCTGTAATAAATAATGACACCTCGAATTTCACCCAATTGGGTAATAGAGGTGAAAACTTTGATCCTGAGAATAAAAGGAAGGAAATATTAGGAATTGTCCACCCTATAGAAATAAGTATGTCGGTGTATATCGATCCATTTGACCAAGAACCAGAAAAGAGACATATCCATTTACTAAAAGCTACACTTAAAAAAGAATTAAGTAGTGACGATCTGGTGAGTCTAAACTTTAAACCCATTGATATATTATACACCACCCGAAATGTAAATAACTGGCTCACTACTCTAATTCGTGGAACTCATTCTACCGACTTCACATGTCGTCAGCTAAGTGTGGGGAAGTCTTACCCCACTTAACGTTAAATTAGGGGTTCGGGTTAGTGCATAACTCGTTAATAAAAATGCACAATTAGGGTAAAAGAAGCATTTTCAAATATTAGCAAACAGTTCAGAAAAGCAACCGTTTTTGAAGAAAAACATGTGTGAAATAACAAAAGAAGGAATGAACGATGAGGCGCGCCATCTATCATTCGACGAGCTTTGTAATTACAAACTGGGTATTTTTAATTACTTTTCTACACTAATCACCCTCATGAATTTATAATTATAGTCTGATTTCATGCAAATGAGGGCATTGCATGATCTCAAGTGTGGGGAAGGGTTATAAATTCTCTCGGGTTTATACTTGGTTTATTTGCCAAATTTTATGAAAATTTGAAAAATTTTAAACTAAATGAATTTAAAATCATGTTTATATATATTTATGAACGGTGAAAACTAGGTGTTAATACCGAAATTATCGTTACCTCGGAAAGGACATAAATTGAGAAACACCCTAAAACGCTTGAATTCATTTAAAATGGAATAAAGGAGAATAAAAAGGCAAAGAAAGAAACTAAGTGTGGGGAGAATGTACCAAGTTATTCAATTAAAAACTATCTATCACATGTTTCTGTAAAGTTTATTGCAGGTGCTTTTGTTTTGGACTAAATTAACTGTTTTACCCGATTTACTGTAATGAAAGATGGATCTACACGATGAATCAATTCCATCATTTAAAGGAAGTAAAGTCTTTCGAAAAAGAAACGCGCCTCTTGATTTAGGTCAAGAAGTTGTCGTCCAGACCAGCTGTAGGTTGACGAAAAATCTAGAAAAGTCAACACTAAAATCAGCAGGAAATCCACGGACCTTAGCATAAAACAGGGTCGCCAAGTGGTCAGACTTATCCTAACCATGAGAGGATCTGTCTCATAAAATGGGGAGGGCGCCTTGCAAATTAGCTTGATAAGACTAATGAATCAGATCCCCAGAAAGGATAATCTCCTTAAAGATTAAAAATCAGCTTTTAAGACTGATATTACTCAATCCTTGAGATTGACCTTAAAGATTGAGAATTACAAACTCATGGAATTCGATGATATCTAAACTCAAGCTTGAACGAGAAAATATTTTGATCAAAATTATAAACCGATTTGTTTTCTGAAAAACCATTTTCAATGCGTTCATTACCATTGAACGTAAAATCCTAGGAATTCACCTGGAATTCATTAGGTCACCTGAACCAAATTGGGTGTCAACCGTAAGAACGGTGGTTGCATAGCATGGTTGGAGACAGGACCTTGTGCCAGACCGAAAAACTATAGGGTGAGCTTTACTATTTCTCCTACAAAGGATAGTACTAGCATCCGACACATTTATAGACCATAATCAAAAGCATGTCATTAGACATTGCCTTA
Source organism: Rutidosis leptorrhynchoides (assembly GCF_046630445.1). Taxonomy (NCBI): domain Eukaryota; kingdom Viridiplantae; phylum Streptophyta; class Magnoliopsida; order Asterales; family Asteraceae; genus Rutidosis; species Rutidosis leptorrhynchoides. The sequence continues at coordinate 386,108,601 of NC_092335.1, forward strand.
ACAGTTGCTTGTTCAACGCTTTCCTTTATAACCGGACGGTAGTTTGCCGAAAGGTAATATACGGGATAAGTAAACTGGACGTGTTGCTTTCCTAATACAAGGTTAGCAAGTGGGTAACACAAAACCACAAGTGTTGAGCTAAAATTTTCAAATCTGAAACCCACACAACCCACAAAAATATTTTGCAAACACCGGTGAAGGGTTATTCCGGAAAACTTATCTAGGGTAAAAGCTAGATTGAATTTTCAAAAGATCAAATGTTTTCATAAAGATCCAATTTTCTAACGGATCTAAATTTTCATAGTCATGTGGAACTGTAAACCGCCTTTCAAATGTGCACTTTGCTTTGGAAACCGAAAGTAAATCGGCTATTTGATTGCAAGTGTCGTTGACCTGAACCCGAGGCAACTGTGGATGACACACCCACCTTTAACCATGGTTCTATCGTTACTATCATTGTTTATACCACCATATCAAAATCACTGATGTACAAAGTGTGATGAATAAAAAAGTGATTCATGTATGTTTTTATTTCAAGTTCTGTATTGCTTGAGGACAATCAACGCTCAAGTGTGGGGATATTTGATAATGCTCCAAATGAACATATATTTAGTAGCAATATCCTCCCAATATGTAAATTATTTAGTTGTAATTGTCCTATTTTAAGTTGTAATCGTTTATATTAAATAAGTGCGAAGACAAAAGGCGAAAACGAAGATTTGAAGACAAAAACATCCAAAAAGCTCAAATGTACAAGATACAATCCAAGTGGTTCAATTTAATGATGAGAAACGTCTAAAAATAACAAGAGTACAAGTTACAAAACGCGAAGTACAAGATATTAAATTGTACGCAAGGACGTTCAAAAATCCGGAACCGGGACATGAGTCAACTATCAACGCCCGACGCAATGGACCAAAAATTATGAGTCAACTATGCACAAAAATAAAATATAATATATAAATAATTATATAAATTATTTATATATTATAAATATAAATATAATCATGTCGACAAGCTATGAGACAAAGGATCCTGAGCTGGATTTTCAAACTCCACGACTCGCGGAGTTTGAAGGCCAAAAACTCCACGACTCGCGGAGCTGTCAGAAATCAAAACGCCTATAAAAGGCCATGCATTCGTTCGATAAAAAATATATAAATAATAATAATAATACTAAATAATAAATAAATATATAATATATATATATATATATATATATATATATATATATATATATATATATATATATATATATATATATATATATATATATATATATATATATATATATATATATAGTATAGGGTAGTTGTAGTTTTATATTAGATTAGTTCGGGTTATGTAAAGGTTATTTTACGGGTTTTGAAGTCGAAATTCTGTCCGTGTACCACTACGCGATAAATAATCAATGTAAGCTATGTTCTCCTTTTTAAATTAATGTCTCGTACTTAAGTTATTATTATGCTTATTTAAGACGAAGTAATCATGATGTTGGGCTAAAATACTAAAATTGGGTAATTGGGCTTTGTACCATAATTGGGGTTTGAACAAAAGAACGACACTTGTGGAAATTAGACTATGGGCTATTAATGGGCTTTATATTTGTTTAACTAAATGATAGTTTGTTAATTTTAATATAAAGATTTACAATTGGACGTCCCTATAAATAACCATATACACTCGATCGGACACGATGGGCGGGGTATTTATATGTACGAATAATCGTTCATTTAACCGGACACGGGAATGGATTAATAGTCTATGGAATTATTAAAACAGGGGTAAAATTATGTACAAGGACACTTGGCGTAATTGTTAACAAAGTATTAAAACCTTGGGTTACACGCAGTCGATATCCTGGTGTAATTATTAAATAAAGTATTAAAACCTTGTTACATTTTAAGTCCCCAATTAGTTGGAATATTTAACTTCGGGTATAAGGATAATTTGACGAGGATACTCGCACTTTATATTTATGACTGATGGACTGTTATGGACAAAAACCAGACGGACATATTAAATAATCCAGGACAAAGGACAATTAACCCATGGGCATAAAATTAAAATCAACACGTCAAATATCATGATTACGGAAGTTTAAATAAGCATAATTATTTTATTTTATATTTCATCGCACCTTTAATTATTCGTCATTTATATTTTTTGTTATTTATTTTATTTTGTTAATTAAATTTACTTTACGCTTCGCTTAAAATATAAAATCGACAAACCGGTCATTAAACGGTAAACCCCCCTTTTATATATTATTATATATATATTTATATATTTTTGTACAAATATAGTTGTTTAAAAATATAGTGTAACCGTCTCCCTGTGGAACGAACCCGACTTGCTAAAAACTATACTACTCTACGATTAGGTACACTGCCTATAGTGTTGTAGCAAGGTTTAGGTATATCCATTCTCTAAATAAATAAATAACTTGTGTAAAAATTGTATCATATTTAATAGTATTTCCTGCTAAAGTTTTGAAGTATTTCGTACCCCCACTCTACGACATCTTAATACTATTTCGTACACCCCGCTACACACATCAGTTATGAAAATAAAAGTTTTAAGAATATTATTAAGATTGTAAGTATGTTTTTAATCAAATTAACAAAGTTTATACGAATATTCATATATAACATGTTAGGTATTTTTATCAAAATACTAATCAAATATATATCAATATAACTATATAAATATTGAATATTTTAAATATATACACAAACTAAATAAGTATAATATATAATTTAAGATATAATATATAAACTTGTTCGATTATGATTATATATTTTAATATATAGGTTCGTGAATCCGAGGCCAACTCTGCATTGTTCAGTTGTTCAATATAGTCATATGTATTTTTACTACAAAATACATTAGGTGAGTTTCATTACTCCCCTTTTACTCTTTACATTTTTGGGGCTGAGAATACATGCAAATGCTTTATTAACTGTTTTACAATATTTATATGCGTGAGTTTCATTACTCCCCTTTTACTCTTTACATTTTTGGGGCTGAGAATACATGCAAATGCTTTATTAACTGTTTTACAATATTTATATGCGTGAGTTTCATTACTCCCCTTTTACTCTTTACATTTTTGGGGCTGAGAATACATGCAAATGCTTTATTAGCTGTTTTACAATATTTATATGCGTGACTTTCATTTGCAACCTTTTACTCTTTACATTTTTGGGCTGAGAATACATGCAATGTTTTAATAACTGTTTTACAATATTTATATGCGTGCGTTTCATTTGCCTTTTTACCCTTTATATTTTTGGGCTGAGAATACATGCGCAATTTTTATAAATGCTTTACGAAATAGACATAAGTGATCGAAACTACATTCTATGGTTGGATTATTAAACCGAATATGCCCCTTTTTATTAAGTCTGGTAATCTAAGAATTAGGGAACAGACACCCTAATTGACGCGAACTCTAAAGATAGATCTATCGGGCCCAACAAGCCCCATCCAAAGTACCGGATGCTTTAGTACTTCGAAATTTATATCATGTCCGATGGAGGATCCCGGAATGATGGGGATATTCTTATATGCATTTTGTTAATGTCGGTTACCAGGTGTTTAATCCATATAAATGATATTTTTGTCTCTATGCATGGGACGTACGTTTATGAGAAATGGAAATATGAAATCTTGTGGTCTATTAACATGATGGAAATGATTATTTATGTTAAACTAATGAACTCACCAACCTTGTGGTTGATACTTTAAAGCATGTTTATTCTCAGGTATGAAAGAAATCTTCCGCTGTGCAATTGCTCATTTTAAGGATATTATTTGGAGTCATTCATGACATATTTCAAAAGATGTTGCATTCGAGTCGTCGAGTTCATCAAGATTATTATTAAGTTAATTATAGTTAGATATATTATGAAATGGTATGCATGCCGTCAACTTTCAATGTAATGAAAGATTATCTTTTCAAAAACGAATGCAATGTTTGTAAAATATATCATATAGAGGTCAAGTACCTCGCGATGTAATCAACTGTTGTGAATCGTTTATAATCGATATGGACTTCGTCCGGATGAATTAGGACGGGTGCTTTCAATGAACGCCGCTGGTGCGTTAGTGAGACCAAATGGCATAACAAGAAATTTATAACTACCATAACGAGTCCGGAAAGCGGTTTTGGAGACATCTTCCCCCTTAACCCTTAATTATGATTGAAATTTTCCGTTCTTATTGATTAAAAACGTTCCATATTAATTGATTTCATTTCGAGGTTTTGACCTCTATATGAGACGTTTTTCAAAGACTGCATTTATTTTAAAACAAACCATAACCTTTATTTCATCAATAAAGGTTTAAAAAGTTTTATGTAGATTATCAAATAATGATAATCTAAAATATCCTGTTTACACACGACTATTACATAATGGTTTACAATACAAATATGTTACAACGAAATAAGTTTCTTGAATGCAGTTTTTACACAATATCATACAAGCATGGACTCCAAATCTTGTCCTTTTTTAAGTATGCGATAGCGGAAGCTCTTAATAATCACCTGAGAATAAACATGCTTAAAACGTCAACAAAAATGTTGGTGAGTTATAGGTTTAACCTATATATATCAAATCGTAACAATAGACCACAAGATTTCATATTTCAATATGCATCCCATACATAGAGATAAAATCATTCATATGGTGAACACCTGGTAACTGACATTAACAAGATGCATATTTAAGAATTTCCCCATCATTCCGGGACACCCTTCGGATATGATATAAATTTCGAAGTACTAAAGTATCCGGTACTTTGGATGGGGTTTGTTAGGCCCAATAGATCTATCTTTAGGATTCGCATCAATTAGGGTGTCTGTTCCCTAATTCTTAGATTACCAGACTTAATAAAAAGGGGCATATTCGATTTCGATAATTCAACCATAGAATGTAGTTTCATGTACTTGTGTCTATTTTGTAAATCATTTATAAAACCTGCATGTATTCTCATCCCAAAAATATTAGATTTTAAAAGTGGGACTATAACTCACTTTCACAGATTTTTACTTCGTCGGGAAGTAAGACTTGGCCACTGGTCGATTCACGAACCTATAACAAATATTTACATATATATCAAAGTATGTTCAAAATATATTTACAACACTTTTAATACATTTTGATGTTTTAAGTTCATTAAGTCAGCTGTCCTCGTTAGTAACCTACAACTAGTTGTCCAAAGTTAGATGTACAGAAAAAAATTGATATATATATTATCTTGAATCAATCCATGACCCAGTGTATACACGTCTCAGGCTAGATCACAACTCAAAGTATATATATTTTTAGAATCAACCTCAACCCTGTATAGCTAACTCCCACATTACTGCATATAGAGTGTCTATTGTTGTTCCAAATAATATATACACATGGGTCGATATGATATGTCAAAACATTTGCATACGTGTCTATGGTATCCCAAGATTACATAATATATTAGAATACATGTATAATACAATATAAGTTAGCTAGGATATGATTAATATAGATTTGTTACCAATTTTCACGTTGCTACAACAAGAAAAGTTATCCAATCTTGTTTTACCCATAACTTCTTCATTTTAAATCCGTTTTGAGTGAATCAAATTGCTATGGTTTCATATTGAACTCTATTTTATGAATCTAAACAGAAAAAGTATAGGTTTATATTCGGAAATATAAGTTACAAGTCGTTTTTGTAAAGGTAGTCATTTCAGTCGAAAGAACGACGTCTAGATGGCCATTTTAGAAAACAAACTTCCACTTTGAGTTTAACCATGATTTTTGGATATAGTTTCATGTTCATAAGAAAAATAATTTTTCCAGAAGAACTACTTTTAAATCAAAGTTTATCATAGTTTTTAATTAACTAACCCAAAACAGCCCGCGGTGTTATTACGACGGCGTATGTCCGGTTTTACAGTGTTCTTCGTGTTTCCAGGTTTTAAATCATTAAGTTAGCATATCATATAGATATAGAACATGTGTTTAGTTGATTTTAAAAGTCAAGTTAGAAGGATTAACTTTTGTTTGTGAACAAGTTTAGAATTAACTAAACTATGTTCTAGTGATTACAAGTTTAAACCTTCGAATAAGATAGCTTTATATGTATGAATCGAATGATGTTATGAACATCATTACTACCTCAAGTTTTCTGGATAAAGCTACTGGAAATGAGAAAAATGGATCTAGCTTCAAAGGATCCTTGGATGGCTTGAAAGTTCTTGAAGCAGAATCATGACACGAAAAACAAGTTCAAGTAAGATTTCCACTCGAAATAAGATTGTTATAGTTATAGAAATTGAATAAAAGTTTAAATATGAGTATTACCTTGTATTAGAAAGATATCTTACTGTAAATAAGAAATATTTCTTGAGGTTGGATGATCACTCTACAAGATTGGAAGTAAGATAGCAAACTTGAAAGTATTCTTGATTTTATGAAACTAGAACTTGTAGAATTTATGAAGAACACTTAGAACTTGAAGATATAACTTGAGAGAGATCAATTAGATGAATAAAATTGAAGAATTAAAGTGTTTGTAGGTGTTTTTGGTCGTTGGTGTATGGATTAGATATAAAGGATATGTAATTTTATTTTCATGTAAATAAGTCATGAATGATTACTCATATTTTTGTAATTTTATGAGATATTTCATGCTAGTTGCCAAATAATGGTTCCCATATGTGTTAGGTGACTCACATGGGCTGCTAAGATCTGATAATTGGAGTGTATATACTAATAGTACATACATCTAAAAGCTGTGTATTGTATAAGTACGAATACGGGTACATACGAGTAGAATTGTTGATGAAACTGAACGAGGATGTAATTGTAAGCATTTTTGTTAAGTAGAAGTATTTTGATAATTGTTTTGAATTCTTTCAAAAGTGTATGAATACATATTAAAAAACTACATGTATATACATTTTAACTGAGTCGTTAAGTCATCGTTAGTCGTTACATGTAAGTGTTGTTTTAAAACCTTTAGGTTAACGATCTTGTTAAATATTGTTAACCCAATGTTTATAATATCAAATGAGATTTTAAATTATTATATTATCATAATAATATGATGTATGAATATCTCTTAATATGATATATATACATTAAATGTCGTTACAACGATAATCGTTACATATATGTCTCGTTTCAAAATCATTAAGTTAGTAGTCTTGCTTTTACATATGTAGTTCATTGTTAATATACTTAATGATATGTTTAATTATCATAATATCATGTTAACTATATATATATATATATATATATATATATATATATATATATATATATATATATATATATATATATATATATATATATATATCCATATAAATGTCATCATATAGTTTTTACAAGTTTTAACGTTCGTGAATCACCGGTCAACTTGGGTGGTCAATTGTCTATATGAAACCTATTTTAATTAAACAAGTCTTAACAAGTTTGATTTCTTAACATGTTGGAAACACTTAATCATGTAAATAACAATTTCATTTAATATATATATAAACATGGAAAAGTTCGGGTCACTACAGTGATAACCCGAGCGGAGATCGAATTTTGAATATACACGAGATCCTTGTAATTGATCAAATAGGTCATCGATGTGAGGAAGAGGATATCAGTTCTTAACCGCCAATTTATTTAGTTCATGATAATCAATGCACATTCGTAGGGATCCATCTTTCTTCTTAACGAACAAAATCGGAGCACCCCATGGTGAATGGCTAGGTTGGATAAAACCACGGTCAAGTAGTTCTTGAATTTGACTTTGCAATTCTTGCATTTTAGATGGAGCAAGTCTATACGGTGCACGTGCTATGGGTGCGACTCCCGGAATAAGATCGATTTGGAATTATACAGGTTGATGAGGTGGAAGACCCGGCAATTCGTCGGGAAATACATCGGAAAAGTCACTAACAATTGGCACATCATCGATATGCTTCTCATCGGACTCGACTTTCTTAACGTGGGCAAAGATCGCAAAACAACCCTTACGGAGTAGTTTTCTAACTTTAAGGCACGAGACGAGGTTGATTCCGGTGCAACTCTTATCGCCATAAACAATCAAGGGTTCACCATTCTCGATAGGAATTCGGATTGCGTTAAGATCACAAAGGATGTGGGATTTCATTTTTGCTAACCAATTCATATCGATTATTACATCGAAGCTTCCTAGTTCCATGGGTATCAAGTCAATTTCAAACTCATTACCCAAAATGTTTAACGTACACCCCCGGTAATATGTGTCGGCACTCAATAGTTTCCCGTTGTCCACTTCAATGGTATAAGTGGTATCTAGTGGAAGTGGTGGAGTGCTAAAAGAATGAGTCAAAGTCTTGGATACAAAACTCTTATCGGCACCTAAATCGAATAAGCAAGAAACATAAGAATTGTTGAGAAGAAACGTACCCGTGACTAGTTCATTGTCATCTCGGGCTTCCTCGGTGTTAATGTTGAAAGCTCGGCCGTGCGTATTGGGGTTATCTTTCTTCTTCGGGCATGCATTTCTATAATGGCCCATTTGGCTACATTCGTAACAAGTGACCGTCTTTGGTGCATTGGGCCCCTTTCGAGCGACGGGGGCGACACTTTTACATTCGTTGGCCTTATGACCAATTCCTTGGCACCGATGGCAAATTAGCTTACCACATTCACCAAAGTGATGCTTGTTGTGTTTGTTGCAAAGAGGTAGGTTTCCGACATAACCCTTCTTACCGTCGGAAGTGAAAAGCTTCTTGGCAAAGTTGTTGTTGCTTGATTGGGGGGCTTCCCATTTTCTTTTGTTGTTACCCGACTTATCCTCGGTTTTAGGTGCCGGCACTACAATTTCGTCCACCGTTTCTATCAATTTACGGGCCATGTTCAAAGCTTCTTGATGATTAGTGGGTTTGGATGACATTACTCCGTGTTTGATGCTCTTTGGAAGACCATCCATGTAAAGTTCAACCCTTAAAGATTCGGGGTTCACAAGGTTTGGGCACATCAAGGCTAGTTCGGAAAATCGTTGATTATAGGCCTTGAGATCGTTTCCGGTCGCTTTCAAAGTTCTTAGCTCTTGTTCGAGCCTCCGGGTTTCTTCACGAGGGAAATATTCGACGATCAACTTTTCCCGTAAGTCGGCCCAAGAGAGGGCGTGAGCTTCATCGGTACCCACCGATTGTACGTAGGTGTTCCACCATGTGAGGGCGACACCGGCGAAAGTGTGAGTGGAGTATTTGACCTTATCTTGGTCCCGACAATCGCTTATGCTAAAAATGGCCTCCATTTTTTCGAACCATCGAGTGAGAGTAACCGGTCCCCCGGTCCCATCAAAAGTATGAGGTTTGCACCCCATGAAAGCTATATAGGAGCATCCCTCGTTTGAATTACCGGCTCCATTATTGTTGTTGTTATTGTGGTTGTTGTTATTGTTGTTGTTGTTGGAAGAGTGACCGGCCATGGCCGCATCCACGATGGTGGCTATCATCCGTTGAAGGGCTTGTTCGGGAGTCTCATGGCGTGGCACACAGCGAGGAGGCATTGTTCCTTCAAAACACAAGAATACCGTTGATTAGTATTTTCAATAATACTAATCATGATATGGAATAAGGATAGAGAGAAAATTTTCCTTGACTCGCCTTAAATTCTTTATGTCATAATGTCGGAATGTTCATATGAGTCACCGTAATATAATCCCGAAAATTATATTACCCTGATTCATATGGGCATTCGACATTATTTCGTATAGTCAAGGTGGCGTGTCAATCAATTTGGACAACGTGAGATTAAGATGAAATAAGAGTAGATATGAGTGGAAATGTTCGAGTATAAATGCACAAGTAGTCAATTAATTCCTACTTCAAGTCTATATGCCGATTGTAGTCTAGACTCACTAATGTACCCTATGACTCAGGGTTGACACCAATGAACTCTAAATCCCTACAACCAACGCTCTGATACCATCTGTAGCGACCCAACAAAATCATCATTGACGGCGCCGTCTACTTAGGTCCTGTTACGTGGTCATAAGTCTTTAAAACAACGTTTGACCAAAGATATGTCGCATTCATTTCAAATGTAAGAGTGTTTCAAAGTTTAGAAGAATTGTTCAACCAAAAGTTACGTTACTAAGTTATAAGTACAATTGAAACCTATGCGACACAATTTTAGATAAAGTCAAAAGACGATCCACGTATGCATGTATACTCGACATTCAAGCAAGTATCAAAAGTAATGAGCGGAAGCATGTATCGCAAAACGTTCAAGGACCTGAGAAAAACATAGGAATCTGTCAACGAAAACGTTGGTGAAATCATAGGTTTAAGTAAGTAAGTACAAATAAACCACAAGATTTATATCATTGAAATAATAGTAAACCATTCTAAAATTGTTATCACGAGCACCCAATTATCAAGGCTTAACTTTCCATCCATAGAACCCCATCACAATAGTGTTAGAACATACACTGTTTCTCGAAAATATATTTCATCCGAATAACGGTAGCGAACCGTCCGAATGAGGGTTTGTCAAACCCATATGGCCATACAACATAAGTTCTCGCTTACACCCGGTAAGTGTAACTAATGATAATCGAATTGAGGATTTTGTTCTAACTCGTATGTAGAATGTTTGTTTTCTTGTACTTGTGTTCACTTAGTAAAATGAAACGTTTATGTTTTCTCATCCCAAATGTAAGTTCAAAAGAGTAAAAGTGGGACTATGATCTCACCTCGAGTGCAGTATGTAAAAGTACTTCGACAAGTAAACGTGTGCAAGAACGAATGCTAGTCTTGACCTAAACAAATAGGTTTGTATTAATATCGGTAAACACGGTCGGTCAAAGTGTTCAATTAGTCCTATGGCTCGTTACGAGTCTATTACTATAGCATGTGAGTCAAGTTGTCATGTTTCATGCAAGATACAAGTATAAAAGCATGTTAGAACGATTGCACAAACATTTGGTTAAGTTTGATTAAAAGTCAACTTGGGTCGGGTCAAAGTCAACGAAAAAGTCAACACATTCGGGTCGGGTCTCGAACTATTTTTCTGAGGTTTTTAATCATATATGAGTATGTTAGAACAAGTTACATGTGAATCGGAGGTGCGTAGCATAGCAAACATTTTTCGTAAAATGGCAAACCAAAACAGTCCCTGGCAGTGCATCTGGACGGCGTCCAGTTTTGCTGGACGGTGTCCAGCATTGAAGGACTGGATGGCATCCAAGAATCTGGATGGCGTCCAGATCAGTATGCAGGTCCTGTTTGCTGCAACACACAAATGCATGAACCAAAACCCAAACAATCCCAATTTATGACCCGCAAACGATCAAAACATGTATTTTATATCATCGGAAAGGTATTTTGACGAGGAAAATGACTAAACACATTTCATCAATCACTTTGACACTTACAACAACTAAAATCACATTGAATGCTCAACATTCACTACATTCAAGTTCATAAATGCGGTTTGGTGATTCGGGAACTTACTACCTACATACATTATGCCGTTTCGTAGGTAATCAAGCATACAATCGAACTAAACACTTACCAACAATAATTCATGGCATTCAAGGCATCAAATGTTCACATATAGTTCTACCAAACCCTAACCAACATCACCAAAATCAATAATCAAGTTTATGAAGTTTTCTAAAACAACCTACACATCAAATTGAAGCTAGTGATACTAGTAACACAATTAAAACATGAAATTTTAACATCTAACAACTTTTAAGCAACTAAATCTCAAGAACAACACACCAAAATTTAAGTTCATGCTAGTTACTTCAAAACAACAAGATCGAGCATACAAATCATATATTCATGTGAAACTTGAGCCATAGACACTAATTAACACTTTTATAAGTTAAAAACATCAAGAACAAAAATCTAGTGATTTTAGAAAGTTACCCAAATGTAATGAAATCGGTATGGAATCGAAGATGAAGTTGCAAGGATTCCAAATATGTAATTTGTTTTGCAAAACACTTGCTAGCTTGGATTTAGATGATGATTCTTTGGATTTGAGTTTGAGAGAAAAATGTTGAAGTAGTAAAAGAGAAAGAGATGGATGAATGGATGAGAGTGAATGTTGACCACTTTGACCTAGTAACATCTTTGGTCATTTGGCAAGTCTAGTCCCTCAAGTTTCATTCGGGTGCGTGAATTACCTAAACGAGATAATTTAAAATGCGTATCAACGGGAGATGTTATAAATATATAACGGACTTTAAAATAAATAGATGGAAAGTAAACGGAAAAAGGCGGGATGTTACACAGATGAGTCCATGATAGGGTTTCAATGAATAAGTATAGTGATTTTTCGGAGAGACTTAAAGATCAATGAAGTTGTTGGTAAGTTTACTGCTAATGTGGTGGGATATAAAAGGTTCCCCGGTAACAATGATGAAGGGGTAATCGTTATAATAAGACTTATTCGATTGAACAATTGAAGTTGTTTTGCTGGAGCTGTGACAAAACTGAATATTATGAAAAGGGATTGAAAAGTTATTTTTGGTAATAAATGCCAAAAGATCTGACACAGATACGTGTTAAACTATGACTTTGGTTTCAAGAGTTTTTCAGGGGCATGACTGTGGGTAACATGTGGTTGGATCATCATCTCGATTGTTCATTATTTGAAGTGTCTTCAAAAATTTAGAGGGGTTTGAACACAGATTGTAATCGTTAATATACATATGATGTTCTAGGATTTTGAATGATACAAATATTTTTTCTGGGTTCTATGATGTTCTAGCACAGCTTTGAAGTCAAAGTATAACTTTGAAAGATATAGGAATCTAAGAGTGATGGTACCGGTTATATCTCGAATTTGGATTCTGTTCTATCAAAATCAGAATACGTAATTGAATTTGGATGCGAATGATTGATTTCTATGAAGGAATGTATATTTGTGAAAGTAGTGAGTATAGTTAATGATTTTTGAATCAGAATCGAAGAATGTAACATTTTAATTGTGAATTTATATATCTCTCGAGTATTACCTACCCGTTAAAAAACAATTCACAAGTAATCTTTTGTACGAGAGAATATTATTACAATTTTTATGAAAATATTAATATGTATATTTTCTTCAAATGTAATACAGATTTAATGAGTCAATATCATATTAAGCTCATTTGATTTTCAGCTGGAACTAGCAATGAATAATCTCCAAAACTTTAGAAATTTTGCAATCTTCGTGGATTATCACTTCGACATAAATGTAATTATGAATCAATACTTCATTATTCATTTTTATTGATATTTACTAGGTGAATGATGTTGGTGTCCGCGGGATTCTTGTGAAATTCGAAAGGTACGAATGATGTTTCTAGAAAGTTTCGAGTTCATCGAAGATGAAAGTGTAAAATCAAACATGTAATTGATTAATACACTTGATTTATTATGAATTGAAATTCATTGAGTTTGAAACAGAGATTGTTGTTAACAATGGTTAAGTCGTTATCGAAAGATGTACATCATTGCATATTAGTAATATGAATTAACCGAGTAGTATCTACCCTTATTTAATTCATTCATAATAGCTTAATATGAAAAGATATACTATGGTTTCCAAAATTTATATATATAAGATATACATATAAATTCTTCAGTGGAAATGAGTTAATACTTCATAACTCGTTGATATGACATACTTGATGTTGATTAATGATGTTGTTCGTGGTGATTATAGATGTGGTGGAGCTTGTGATGTTGTAGGTGCTGCTGATGCTGGTGATATTGTCGGTACTGCTGGTGCTGCTTGTATAACAAGTCTATTTTGTAACGCACGTACCATTCCTGTCAGGGTTTCTATTCTTCCCTGTATCATCTCTATCCACCCACTCATCTTGGTTTACGATTATGATTAGAATAAATAATCTCTAAAATTTTAGAGATTACATAATCACCGTAGAATATTTCTCCGATGAAGTTATGAATCAATACTTCATCGTTTGTTGTTGTTGATATTCCTTGGTATCTATGGTGCGTATGGCGTGGATGCTCGTGGAACATTTTGTGATGTTGAAGCATGGGGTGTGGATATTGTTAGTAGTGGTAATGGTACTGTTGATGTTGATGATGGTGATACTGATGATGCCGGTGATACTGCTGGTGTCTGTGGTATTGAGGCTTGCAATGTGGATGTTGTTGGTAGTACTGGTGTTGATGATGGTGCTTGTAATCTTCGCACCATATCCTCCAAAGCCAATACTCGAGCGCGAAGCTCGTTGACTTCTTCTATTACACCAGGTTGATTGTCGGTTCGGACGAGCAGATGAATAATATCTAGAATTTGTGATAATATATAATCATGACGAGATACTCTGGAAATGAGAGAGAAAATGGTGTTTCGGACTGGTTCGCCGGTAAGTGCTTCAGGTTCTTCGCCAAGAGGGCAATGTGGTGGATGAAAGGGATCGCCTTCTTCTTATCTCCAATGATTAAGTAGACTATGAACCCATCCCCAATTCATCCAGAATAGATGATGGCTAATTGGTTGATTCATTCCAGTCACACTGCTTTCGGAGCTCGAGTGAAACTCCATATCGGAATCCGAGGGACTTGAACTAGTGGCGAGTTCCATTTCGTACGATTGAATAAAGAATTTTTGATATGAAATGATTTTTCGGCTATCGGATGGTATTCTAATTACATAGAATATCTATATATATAGAACAAAAGATTTCGTAGATTACGGAGGAATTTACGGAATATGTCAGGCAAAGTTTACAGTAACAGATACGCTAAGATATGAATTTTGTCTATACACTATTTATGCAATTAATCCAGTAAGATGTGTCTAGACTATGAATAATAAGCATGTAATTTCTGACAAGAAATGATAAGCAAAACTTTTTGACATGCAGCTAAGGTCAAAGTCCAGACTCACTAATGCATTCTAACAACTATCAGTTAGACACACTAATGCAAGACCTGGTTCTCTAAGACCACCGCTCTGATACCACATGAGAGGACCCGTCCTAATCCATAAGGATGTATACAATAACATATGGTTACATTGCGAGGTATTTGACCTCTATATGATACATTTTACAAACATTGCATTCGTTTTTAAAAGACAACCTTTCATTACATCGAAAGTTGACAAGTATGCATACCCTTTCATAATATATCCAAACTATAGATGACTTAATATGTCATTTACTTAATAATGATCTTTATTGAACTCAACGACTTGAATGCAACATCCTTTGAAATATGTCATGTATGACTCCAAGTATTATCTTTAAAATGAGCAAATGCAGAGCGGAAGATTTCTTTCAAACCTGAGAATAAACATGCTTTCAAGTGTCAACCAAAAGGTTGGTGAGTTCATTAGTTTATCATAATCGATTATTTCTATAATTTTTAATAGACCACAAGATTTTTATTTCCATTTTTCATAAACATCATCTCATATCAGGCATTTCGCAAAAACTTCATAGAGATAAAAATCATTCATATGGTGAACACTTGGTAATCGACATTAACAAAACGCGTCTAGAATATCCCCATCATTCCGGGACTTTCATCGGACATGATAAAATCGAAGTACTAAAGCATTCGTAACCCGAATGAGGTTTGTTAGGCCCAATAGATCTATCTTTAGGATTCGCGTTAATTAGGGTTTCTGTTCCCTAATTCTTAGATTACCAGACTAAAAAGGGTGATATTCGATTCGATAATCCAACCATAGAATGTAGTTCCGATTACTTGTCTCTATTTCGTAAAACATTTATAAAAGCAGCACATGTATTCTCAGTCCCAAAAATATATATTGCAAAAAGCATTTAAAAAGGGAGCAAATGAAACTCACAATAGTGTATTTCGTAGTAAAAATACATATGACGACATTGACAAATGCAAGGTTGGCCTCGGATTCACGAACTTATATTAAGTATATATATATATATATATATATATATATATATATATATATATATATATATATATATATATATATTTATATGTTGATCAATATCTGTTTAACAATTTAGGTCAAGTCGTAGTGTATCACAATCCTAATGCTCGAGACTGATATGCAAAAGTCAACAAAAGTCAATTTGACCCAAAATGACTTCCAAAATTTATACATGTTTATTATATAACTTAAATATAGTCGTTTTATATATATAATATATATTTATCAAATTTTATTAGAGAAAATAATACAAGTCATATATTAATAAATAAAAATTTATATTAAAATTATATATATGATAAAAATATAATTTTATTATTCTCGAGTAATAAAATTTATATAATACACTCAAAATCATAAACATATAGTGGTATGTATTATTAATGTAATTATATTACGTGTGGTAAAAGTATCTTTGTATCACATATTTATTTGATAAAATAATATTAATAATAATAATAATGAGTAAAAGTTGTAGTATTTTGTAGTAATAATAATATTAATTATAATAATAACAATATTTATATTTAATAATTATAATAATAATTTTGATAATTAATAATAATCTTTTATAATAATACTAATGTCATAATAATAATATTATTAATAATGATAAAAATATTATAATCATGTTAATGATAATAACAATGTTAATAATATTGTTGTTATTAATAATACTAATAATAATAAAAATGATAATTTAAATGAAAATATAAGTTTTAAGATTTATAATGATATTTTCTAACAACCATGATAATTTTAATAATAACGATACTTTTTAATATTAACTGTAGTAATAATAATATTTTATATAAAAATAATAATTTTATTCAAAACGATAATTTTTAATAATAATAATACTAAAATGATTATAATAATGATATTTTATAATAACAATGATATTTCTATTAAAAATGATAATTTTAATAAAAATGATGGTTTTAATATTAATGATACTTTTAATAATAATAATGACGATAAAAATAATAAAATGATAGTTTTGATAAAAAAATATTAATTTTTTAATAATAATAATAATAATATTGATAATATTAATAATAACCTTAATGATAATAACGATAGTAATAATAAAAGCAAGAACAATTTTTAATGATAATACTTATATTAATAATGATAATGATAATGATAATAATAATATTAATTATTTGATAATAATAATAATGACGATAATAACGACGATAACGATAACGATAATGATAACGATAACGATAACGATAACGACGATCGTAATAATAATAATCATTTTAATAATAATACTAAAATTAATGATAATTCAGTTGACTATACCTTTTAATCCGTTCATCGAAACCATACGCTTTCTAAATGAAAAGTTATTAATTTTTCGACAGCTTTCCAATGACATGCATATCATATACCTTATCTCAGTAGCATATTGAAATAACTCAACCCGTATTTAAACCGGCCCGTAAAATTTTTTCGTTAATACATTAATATTTAGGTCCCAATTGTGTTTCCGAAAACATCTTTAATACAATTAATAAGTTCAATAAACTTTTAAAACATTTAATACATAGTTTAAATATCCGAACGGGCAAACACGACCCGACTATTTTAATTTTCCAATAAAACCGAGCATGGTGATTGGGGATACTGAAAGGACCCGTTCATATACATTATAAACGATTCACAATAGTTGATTACATCGCGAGGTATTTGACCTCTATATGATACATTTTACAAACATTGCATTCATTTTTAAAAGACAAACTTTCTTTACAACGAAAGTTGACGGCATGCACACCATTTCATAATACATCCAACTATAATTGACATAATAATAATCTTGATGAACTCAATGACTCGAATGCAACGTCTTTCAAAATATGCCATGAATGACTCCAAGTAATATCCTTAAAATGAGCTAATGCACAGCGGAAGATTTCTTTAATACCTGAGAATAAACATGCTTTAAAGTGTCAACCAAAAGGTTGGTGAGTTCATAGGTTTATCATAACAATCATTTCAATATATTAATAGACCACAAGATTTCCGTTTATAAATATATGTACACTCGCAAGTGTATAAAAGTATTCTATAAGTTGTAGGCACCCGGTAACAAGCCTTAACGTTCATGTTTTACCCTCTGAAGTACACCAGATCAGGTGTGTTTAAAATAACCTCGAAGTACTAAAACATCCCATAGTCAGGATGAGGTTTGTCAGGCCCAATAGATCTATCTTTAGGATTCGCGCCTACCGTACATTGACAAGTAGTTTAATGTTACCAAGCTAAGGGTATATTTCTGGTTTAAACCCACATAGAATTAGTTTTAGTACTTGTGCCTATTTCGTAAAACATTTATAAAACAACGCATGTATTCTCAGCCCAAAAATATATATATAAGGGAGCAAATGAAACTCACCATACTGTATTTCGTAGTAAAAATACATATAACGTCATTTAACAAGTGCACGGTTGGCCTCGGATTCACGAACCTATATTAATTATATATATTTATATGTTGGTCAATATTTATCTAACAATTTTTGGTCAAGTCATAGTGTACCACAATCCTAATGCTCGAGACTAATATGCAAAAGTCAACAAAAGTCAACTTGACCCAAAATGACTTCTAAAATTTATACGTGTTTATTATATAACTTAACTATAGTTGTTTTATATATTTAAATATATTTATTAGATTTTATAATAATAAAAGTCATTTATTAATAAAAATTTATATTAACGTTTATATATGATAACATATACTTTTATATATCTTAAGTAGTAAAATTTATGAAGTTCACTTAATATCGTAAAACTATAGTGGTAAGTATTATTAATGTAATTATATTACGCGTGGTGAAAAATATCTTTGTATCCCCTATTTATTTGATAAAATAATATTGATAATAATAATAATAAGTAAAAGTTGTATTATTTTGTAATAATAATAATTATTATTCTATAAAAAAATAACAATATTTATATTTACTAAAAATGGTATTATGATAAAATGATAATACTAACATAATAGTAATAATGATATTTTATAATAACAATGATATTTCTATTAAAATAATAACGACGATAGTAATAATAATCATTTTAACAATAATACTAAAATTTAGTTGACTATAACTTCTAATCCGTTCATCGAAACCATTCGATATCTAAATGAAAAGTTCTTAATTTTTCTCTAGCTTTCCAATGACATGCATATCATATACCCTATCTCAGTAGCATATGTATCTAATTCAGGATTCAACAAACCTATCTAAGGACAATATCGAATGTACAAGCATGCATAATCCTATATACTCGAGCACTAGTCAGGGATACACTATCGATATATAAAAGTTAAGTTATGAGTGCTCACGTATCAATATTGAGATTCAATATTGCAGGAAAGTACGTAGATGCAACGGAGATGATAAACACTAGATTGACCTCACGAGCATACCCATGAACCATACTCATCACCTCCATAGCTATAACCCATAATTTCCTTAGCTTCGACTCATTCAAAAAACCTATTTTGAAATCACTCGGACATCACT
Organism: Rutidosis leptorrhynchoides; assembly: GCF_046630445.1. Classification (NCBI taxonomy): domain Eukaryota; kingdom Viridiplantae; phylum Streptophyta; class Magnoliopsida; order Asterales; family Asteraceae; genus Rutidosis; species Rutidosis leptorrhynchoides. Next base: position 386,128,078 of record NC_092335.1, read on the forward strand.
CCGTCGTAATATTTTATGTATACTAATAATATCTTGAAATAATACAGAGCAAATATATATATATATATATATATATATATATATATATATATATATATATATATATATATATATATGTATATATATATATGTATGTATATATATATATATGTGTATATATATATATATATATATGTAAATCGATTGAGAGAGTTTAGAGAACTATATTTTCAAGTTTCTATGAAATAATGAAACCTATTGAATTCTATTTATAATAGATTTTTGAATTATTAAAGTGAATTATTAAGTATGAATTATTAAAGTGAATTATTAAAGTATGAATTATTAAAGTATGAATTATTAAAGTGAATTATTAAAGTATGAATTATTAAAGTGAATTATTAAAGTATGAATTATTAAAGTGAATTATTAAAGTATGAATTATTAAAGTAAATTATTAAAGTTAAAGTAAAGTAAAGGTAAAGTTAAAGTATAGTAAAAGTATAAAAACTATGTATGTATAATACGCGTATAAATATATATAATATTAATTTAAATCGTTATATATATTTAATAAAATAAAATATAAATATCGTTATATTTATTATACTGGTTAAGTAATGAGTTGTCAAAAGTGATTTTAGATATTTATAAAAGCTATATACGTTTTAATAATAAAGTTCTTTTTAAACTGAAAACATTTTTGTACGTTTGAAAATAGATTAATAGAATATTATGGAAACCAATTCTCCACTAACTTTTGTCTAACTTTCGTAAATGACACTTTTTATTTTTATTTATAAATAGCTTTACAAATTATTCCGAATATCGTTAAGAGGAATAGATTTTCTCAAATCATAGTGGACCTCTCAACAGAGACTTGTAATCATAATTCAATGTTTCTGATAATTCAATCATTTAATATATTTTTTTAATTTCATCGATAATCATATTGAAACAAATACGTTCATATAAAGCATTATACGTTTAAATACTTTGTTGACATTTTCAATTTATAACATATACATACATATTCATATATGTTCATTTAATGGTTCGTGAATCATTGGAATTTGGTCGAGGTTTAAATGAATGTATAAACATAGTTTAAAATCCTTGAGATTTAACTTAACAAACATTGCTTATCGTGCCAGAATAATATAAAGATAAAGTTTAAATTTAGTCAAAAATTTCCGGGTCGTCACAATACCTACCCGTTAAAGAAATTTCGTCCCCGAAATTTGATAGAGGTCGTTATGGCTAACAATGAGAATGTTATTATGACGTAACGATTATGATGTTTTATCATGTCTAAGAAGTATGGATAAAATAATTCGATTACTCGAAGCGTATGAGGGAAGTTATCGTAAATGAAGGAAATAAGATTATAGTGATTCCTCATATCTTTTGACGTCATCACAATTGATCTCCGAATTTAAAGAAAATCTTTGTAATCTATGTTGGATTTGATGCTTCAGTGATTAAGGAGATTATGATTCTCTTCGAATTAATACAATAATCCATCTTGATTTCTCTGTCGGGTATTTCACTATAAATCCACCTCCTTCGTTTCCTTACAACTCACAACTTCTATTCTTTCTCCCTCAACTCATATTTTAAAGTATTTGTCAATATGCTTCATCCAGTACTGATTCTCGATATACTCCTCACTTTCATATATGTCATTCTTCTTTTTCATCTACCTCCAGAAGAATCTATTTACTTCTACTATACTCTCGGTTTTATAGTGTTTTTAGTTCTTTCGTGTCTTTATATTTCTATATGCATCGATATATACGGTTTATAATTTTTAGCTGGTTGTTGAGTTTTATATCTTCCCTTATATTTCAAAGCCCCTGCTTTTGTCTTCTATAATCATTGACATCCATAGTTAATGCTCCCTTCTATTTGCTGCGATTTATACTCCAATTTTTATTTTGGAGTTTTGTCCTTTCGTTTCTTCTTCTTGCGATTAAGCAACGTTTGTAATGGTCCAGTATTCGCAGATATGAATTTCAGAATGAACATAGTTAATGTTCTAAGAAGGAAATGGTAATGGCACGATCTTGATTTGTTAATTTACCAGAATACCCTGAAAAGACCGAATCATCAAGAAAATATATTCTTGATATTTTTAGAGATTAAATAGAATACAAGAGTCGTGTAACATGGAACATGATGACGACATGGTCTGTGAATCGTCATGTCCCATTAGAAACTCAGCATGACTTACTGTAATATAATCACGTTGATCAAGTGTCATTATATTATACTAACTCATGCTTCAGTTCGCAACACTACTTCAAAACATTCATAATTTAAACTCGAAAGTTTATAGAATATAGAAACTAATAGTTTCTTATATGATGTAACACTGATAGCGCAAAGAGATAAATGACTTCAGATAAGATTAGTTGTGAAAATATCTTCAGAAATATCGCGGATATTTATAATGAAAGATATGATAATATCTTAGAATTTCTAATATTGATGGATGATGATGAACATTTGTCTGTAAAGGTTTAGAATAAAGAGTAAGGTATTCGTTAATGACTTTAGCAGACACTGAATCATTTGGATTATTTGAAGGCAGATTTAGTCTTTGTGATTTGTCCACAGCCTCCTTCATAGTCTGTTCAATCCGTTTTCCAGTTCCAAACCTTCTCTTTTTCTCAGCTTTACCACCTTACTATTCTTTGTCATCAAACTTTTTACTGTTAAGATCGTTTACAGTTTTTGATGCTTCGTCAGCATTTCAAGAACTAGTTTGCAGTTCAAAATATTTTTCAAAACTTCACATTCAAAGTATGTAAGTCCAGGAGATAGACGTTTTACGTACACATATAACTGTTGGCGTAGATATGCTGCGAGATTTCAAAATACTGGTTACTGTTTTCCGATGATTCGTATGACAATTCTTGTTACAAGATGCGAATGAGTAAATGATGTGATTTCAGTAAATATAATGATTTTTCGAAAAGTCAAAGATAATTGAAGTTGTTGGTAAGTTTATTGCAAAGGTGGCGGGATATGAAAGGTCCCCAGTAACGATGACGAAAGGGCAACATATCTATCGAGGTTATAATAAGACTAGTCCGGCTGAAAAGTCGAAGTTGACTTGCTGGAGCTGTGACAAAACTGTCTACTTTGAAAAGGAATTGAAGAGTCATTTTAGCTAATAAATGCCAAAAGGTCTGACACGGATACGCGTCGAACTATGACTTTGGCTTCGAGAGCTTTTTAGGTACATAAATGTGGGTAATATGTGGTTGGATCATCATCTCGATTGTTCATTGTTTGAAGTATCTTCGAAAACTTCGGAGAGTTTGAACACAGTTTGTAATCGTTAATATACATATGATGTTCTAACACAGTTTTAAAGTCAAAGTATAGCTTTGAAAGATGTAGGAATCTAAGAGTGATGTCTTCTGTTAAATCATGACTTGGATTTTGATTTGTCAAAATCAGAATGCGTAATCAAATTTGGGTGAGAATGGTTGTTTTGATTACTATACAAGAATGTATATTGTTGTGAGATTTTGGGAGTATAGTTGATGATTTGCTTAATCAGATTCGAAAAATGTAACATATTAATTGTGAATTTATATATCTCTCGGGTATTACCTACCCGTTAAAATTTTTTTTTCACAATTAATATTTTGTACAACAGAATTTTATTACAGTCTTTATGAAAATATATATGTGCATATTTTCTTCAGATGTAACATAGATTTAATGAGTTAATATTAAATTAAGCTCATTTGATTTACGGTTGAAACTATAACTGAATAATCCCTAAAGACTTTAGAAATTACATAACTTTTACGGAGTATTTATTCAATAAAATTGAAATTATGAATTAATACTTCGTTATTTGTTGGTGTTTGTAACCCTTGCACCATATTCTCTAAAGCCACTACTCAAGCGCGAAGCACGTTGACTTCTTCTATTACACCGGGGTGATTGTCGGTTCAGACGAGCGGATAAATAAAATCTAGAATTTGATGTAGTATATAATCGTGACGAGATACTCTGGAAATGTGAGAGAAAATGGTGTTTCGGACCGGTTCGCCGGTAAGTGCTTCAGGTTCATCGCCAAGAGGGCAATGTGGTGGATGGAAGGGATCACCTTCTTCTTGTCTCCAATTATTGAGGAGGCTACGAACCTATCCCCAATTCATCCAGAATAGATGATGGCTAATTGGTTGATCCATTCCGGTCACACTGCTTTCGGAGCTTGAGTGGGATTCCATATCGGAATTTGAGGGACTTGAACTAATGACGAATTCCATTTCGTTCGATTGAATAAAGGATTTTTCGATATGAAATGATTTTTCGGCTATCGGGTGGTATTCTAATTACATAGAATATCTATATATATAGCGCAAAAGATTTCGTAGATTACGGAGGAATTTACGGGATATGTCAGGCAAAGTTTATAGTAACAGATACGCTAAGATATGGATTAGCAGATATGCTAAGATATGAATTTTGTCTATACACTATTCATGCAATCAATGCAGTAAGACGTGTCTAGACTAAGAATGATAAGCTGGCAATTTCTGACAAAAATGATAAGCAAAACTTTTAACATGCAGACACGGTCGAAGTCCTGGCTCATTAATGCATCCTAATGACTATCAGTTAGACACAATAATGCAGACCTGGTTTGCTAAGACCACCGCTCTGATACCAACTGAAAGGACCCGTTCATATATATTATAAACGATTCACAATAGTTGATTACATCGCGAGGTATTTGACCTCTATATGATACATTTTACAAACATTGCATTCGTTTTTAAAAGACAAACTTTCTTTACAACGAAAGTTGACGGCATGCACACCATTTCATAATACATCCAACTATAATTGACATAATAATAATCATGATGAACTCAATGACTCGAATGCAACGTCTTTCAAAATATGCCATGAATGACTCCAAGTAATATCCTTAAAATGAGCTAATGCACAGCGGAAGATTTCTTTAATACCTGAGAATAAACATGCTTTAAAGTGTCAACCAAAAGGTTGGTGAGTTCATAGGTTTACCATAACAATCATTTCAATATATTAATAGACCACAAGATTTCCGTTTATAAATATATGTACACTCGCAAGTGTATAAAAGTATTCTATAAGTTGTAGGCACCCGGTAACAAGCCTTAACGTTCATGTTTTACCCTCTGAAGTACACCAGATCAGGTGTGTTTAAAATAACCTCGAAGTACTAAAGCATCCCATAGTCAGGATGGGGTTTGTCAGGGCCAATAGATCTATCTTTAGGATTCGCGCCTATCGTACATAAACAAGTAGTTTAATGTTACCAAGCTAAGGGTATATTTCTGGTTTAAACCCACATAGAATTAGTTTTAGTACTTGTGCCTATTTCATAAAACATTTATAAAACAGCGCATGTATTCTCAGCCCAAAAGTATATATAAAAGGGAGCAAATGTAACTCACCATACTATATTTCATAGTAAAAATACATATAACGTCATTTAACAAGTGCAAGGTTGGCCTCGGATTCACGAACCTATATTAATTATATATATTTATATGTTGGTCAATATTTGTCTAACAATTTTTGGTCAAGTCATAGTGTACCACAATCCTAATGCTCGAGACTAATATGCAAAAGTCAACAAAAGTCAACTTGACCCAAAATGACTTCTAAAATTTATACGTGTTTATTATATAACTTAACTATAGTCGTTTTATATATTTAAATATATTTATTAGATTTTATAATAATAAAAGTCATTTATTAATAAAAATTTATATTAACGTTTATATATGATAAAATATACTTTTATATATCTTAAGTAGTAAAATTTATAAAGTTCACTTAATATCGTAAAACTATAGTGGTAAGTATTATTAATGTAATTATATTACGCGTGGTGAAAAATATCTTTGTATCCCCTATTTATTTGATAAAATAATATTGATCATAATAATAATAATAAGTAAAAGTTATATTATTTTGTAATAATAATAATTATTATTCTATAAAAAATAACAATATTTATATTTACTAAAAATGGTATTATGATAAAATGATAATACTAACATAATAGTAATAATGATATTTTATAATAACAATGATATTTCTATTAAAATAATAACGACGATAGTAATAATAATCATTTTAACAATAAAACTAAAATTCAGTTGACTATAACTTCTAATCCGTTCATCGAAACCATTCGATATCTAAATGAAAAGTTCTTAATTTTTCGCTAGCTTTCCAATGACATGCATATCATATACCCTATCTCAGTAGCATATGTATCTAATTCAGGATTCAACAAACCTATCTAAGGACAATATCGAATGTACAAGCATGCATAATCCTATATACTCGAGCACTAGTCAGGGATACACTATTGATATATAAAAGTTAAGTTATGAGTGCTCACGTATCAATATTGAGATTCAATATTGTAGGAAAGTACGTAGACACAACGGAGATGATAAACACTAGATTGACCTCACGAGCATACCCATGAACCATACTCATCACCTCCATAGCTATAACCCATAATTTCCTTAGCTTCGACTCATTCAAAAAAACTATTTTGAAATAACTCGGACATCACTCCGTCGTAATATTTTATGTATACTAATAAATATATTTAAATATATAAAACGACTGAGAGAGTTTAGAGAAATATATTTTCAAGTTTCTATGAAATAATGAAACCTATTGAATTCTATTTATAATAGATTTTTGAATTATTAAAGTGAATTATTAAAGTATGAATTATTAAAGTGAATTATTAAAGTATGAATTATTAAAGTGAATTATTAAAGTATGAATTATTAAAGTGAATTATTAAAGTATGAATTATTAAAGTGAATTATTAAAGTATGAATTATTAAAGCAAATTATTAAAGTTAAAGTAAAGTAAAGGTAAAGTGAAAGTATAGTAAAAGTATAAAAGCTATGTATGTATAATACGCATATAAATATATATAATATTAATTTAAATCGTTATATATATTTAATGAAATAAAATATAAATATCGTTATATTTATTATACTGGTTAAGTAATGAGTTGTCAAAAGTGATTCTAGATATTTATAAAAGCTATATACGTTTTAATAATAAAGTTCTTTTTAAACTGAAAACGTTTTTGTACGTTTGAAAATAGATTAATAGAATATTATGGAAACCAATTCTCCACTAACTTTTCTCTAACTTTCGTAAATGATACTTTTTATTTTTATTTATAAATAGCTTTACAAATTATTCCGAATATCGTTAAGAGGAATAGATTTTCTCAAATCATAGTGGACCTCTCAACAGAGACTTGTAATCATAATTCAATGTTTCTGATAATTCAATCATTTAATATATTTTTTTTAATTTCATCGATAATCATATTGAAAAAAATACGTTCATATAAAGTATTATACGTTTAAATACTTTGTTGACATTTTCAATTTATAACATATACACATATACATACATATTCATATATGTTCATTTAATGGTTCGTGAATCATTGGAATTTGGTCGAGGTTTAAATAAATGTATAAACATAGTTTAAAATCCTTGAGATTTAACTTAACAAACATTGCTTATCGTGTCAGAATAATATAAAGATAAAGTTTAAATTTAGTCGGAAATTTCCGGGTCGTCACAGATACGCTACCCAATCCTAATCAATCCAAAATCACGTCTTCAAAAGGGACCTAGCCAAGATCTCTAATCCCCGCACTTACCCGAGCCGCCATCACGAGAACCTATAAAAATAGCAACAACGAGAGGGTAAGCTAATGCTTAGTGAATGTAAAGATACTATACACATACATATGCATAAAATGGCTACGCATCACCAAGCATCAAAATAACACATACCGTCTCCGCAGGGTAATCAAACTACAAAAGAGCACATACACAAAGTAGCTACACGCTACATAATCACCAAGCTAACGCCACAAGATTAGCTACAACACAACAATAAGTATATACACGTATACAATAAATATAATCAACAACAACAATAAGGTTAACCCCTTAACCCTAACCACATGAAGGTTGGCCGAACTACCCGGACCTTAGTGAATTCGCACTACCCGAGATTCACTTCCTTCACCACTTCTACAATCGAGGTTGGCCGAACTACCCGAGCCTTAGTGAATTCGCACAACCCGAAATTCACCACCTCATCAACAAGATGACCGAACTACCCGAGTCATCATGAATCCGCACTAACCGAGATTCATTTCCTCAACAACAAAGGCTAGCAACCCATCGCCAAAAGGGTTATCCAATACGCTAGCCAAATCACCACACCAAATGTAAAAACCCAAAACGCATAAGCGTATCACATGGACCCGAAGCACAAGAGGAGTCCATTCACCCACACCAACATAGAGTAAACACAAGCAAGGGTCACTCTACATACACGCACTCATTTTACACATACACATGTGCATAGTAAATTTACACTCACCTTAAATGCCTCGATGAAATGCAATCCAATCACGCAACTCGCCAATGGAACGTACATATTCCATTTATCACACAAACAAACAACACAATTAGGGTGGATTTACAAATCAACCCAAATTGACACTTAGTGCAAATTTCGACCCAAATGCAATTCCAAGCACAAAACCAATAATCACTAACACAAGTGAGAATGGTCCTAATACGCCAATTAAACCCAACCATAAGTGTTAAACACTTATCTTGCCCAAAATGACACCTTAACCCTAATTTTGACCCTTTTCAAAATTAGTTAACCAAATCACCCAAAAATGGTTTCAATACTTCCATAATCACTAACACTAGTGAAAATGGTTCCAACAATGCCAACTTAACTAAACTGTAAGTTTTAAGCACTTGTCTTCACCAAAATCAACTTACAACACTTATTTTGACCCAATTCAAAATCAAGTTTCCAACAACACTCATTTGGGTTCTTTCAACAATATAAACACTAATCATAGTGATTACACTCAAATTAAAGCCCTAATCATGGCTAAATTATCAATCAACCCAAAATCCACCAACAATAATTTTAAACCCGATTACTAGCATCAATAAACTCACTTCAAGAGTTTAATGGGTTTCTTAACAATTTAAGTTCAAACCCTATCATTGAATCTCAAATCAAACAATGAAATTCGGAGTTAGAACTTACCAATACAACCACAATGTAGCCACGAACGAGATGAACAACTTTAACACTTGAGACTTGACCCGAATCAACCTTCTTCTTCCCCGATTCAAGCTTTCTCTCTCTAAACCCTTTACTCTCTCTCTAAGTTTTAGTGTGTGAGTGGGAGGGAAAGAAAATGAGGAAAATGAGATGAGGATAAGATTTTGGCCAGATATATGGCCCTCAAACCGTCCATAAGCAAAAAGATAACTTTACCCTTCATTAAACTCATTAAAAGGCTGAAAAGAATCAGATCGGGCCTATTGTCACGCCGCGGAATAAACCCTCCGTGCCGTGGCCTAAAGGGTGATTTTAGTTCACATTTTTAAGCTTTCTGACCCTCAAAATATGCAAATGTCGCGTCGTGGCCATTCTGGTCGCGCCGCGGAGTTTGCATGTTTCATCCGAACTTCAACAACTTGTTTTGGCCATAACTTTTTGACCGTAACTCCGTTTTTGATGAATCAAATATCGTTGGAAACGTAATAAGATTTCCTTTCTAATGGTAAGGTTTTGAAACATCAACTCAAACTTTATTGGGGGTCGAAAAGGTACGTACACACCTTCTAACTCAAACAACGTCCTGTTTTCTTCGACATTCGAACAAGCAACACGTACACGCTTGGTACACTTCATACACTAGTCGTACATACACAATACACCTATATATATACGGGGAAAACGGGGTGTTACAACTCTCCCCCGCTTAGATTCGATCACATCCTCGTGATCCTAATCACTTAACCAATCCGAACCTACACGCTATGTTTCTCAAACAAACGTTCCAATCCGACTTCCAACACATTTCTCATTAACCCGAAGATTTATCCATTCACTAAATACACACTTGTACGCATTCCGAGACGTGCAATACACATAAAATCCGAAGCCTATATCAATCACCTAGAATATACAAAATAGCCACGTATTCTTCCAATTTCTCAAGGCAATTCTTCTCAAAGAGTCACCATTAAAAACTAAATCGTCACCCGCGATTTATTAAAATCCCCAAATTCGAGCACAATAACTTGCTCAATCCCTCACATCGGGAAAACTCAACCAATCTCGTACCGAGATACCAACTCCTAGCGTACCATACCAAGTACATCGCTAGTAATAACCACAATAAAGTCAACACCCAAACCGATGAAGACCGAAATGAAAGCGAATCCTAACGGATAGCACTTACCATTTAACACCCCTTGTAGTGCGCAACACGACTAATACGCAACTACCACAACACGTGAGAAAAATACGACTATTGCATCCCAATTCACACTAACATGACTGAAACAACCCGAGCCGAAACACATATGGAGGATGGTCGAAACAACCCGAACCTTAGTGAATTCGCAACAACCCGAAATTCACCAACCCAATCCATATTTCCCAAAACGAAATGACCGCACAACCCGAGTCATCGTGAATATGCGCAAACCGATATTCACTACCTCCACCACATAGTATAACCGAGGATGGCCGTACAACCCGAGCCTTAGTGAATCCGAACCACCCGACATTCACTACCTCAAACTATGAGTCCAACTAACAGGGATAATCGTACTACCTAAAATATTGTGAATACGAACAACCTGATATTCACGTCCCAAACCACACGCAAAGAATGGTACTCCCATTCCACATCGGTACTCGAATTTCCCGATAACGTTATACCATACCGATATAACACTACACCCATGATGAAGTTAGCGGACCGAATCAATGGCCATAACCCATCAATCACATACGCTCCTTTGGCCTCAAACAACGAGTAGTGCAACTTCGTGCACTGCGACACTATAGTGAATTCTAACGGATTACACTAACCATTCACGACAAACGAAGTATATACGCATACTTAAAATCATTCTACACCGCCTAGAATTTCCGCACATGAATCATACGCACACGCGAACATCGCTATCACAATCGAGCAAGAACCACCTATATCACACATAGGCACAAAACAATAACTCTCTAGAAGAGAATCCGACACACATATCCCTTAACCTAGGGATTTCACCTTGCTCGTCAAATACGCCTATTATCTCTCAACGAGATTCACCACATTACCACCTCGGTGATAATTCAAATTCGAAACCATAAGTACAATTTAATCGAAATTGTACTCTATCACAAATCGACCAAATCTAGGTCCCGACACTAATTCCGGATCTATTATGAGCATTATCCAAAATCTCACACTAAAACCTCCTCGTGCGGGAGTGTAACTCCCCCACTTGGAACTACGTTCCATAATCGCCTCGCCGTGGTAACATCATCCGCGATAATTACCACTCTTCGACATACGTGACCAATTTCTCCATCGGTCATAACACTCGAATTCTCACGAATTCATTTCGTACACTAGAAATTGACGCACACCGTCACCCGTTGGCTTCATTTAAACAACGACACAAAACCAACGCCACACGCACCTTGTACAACCGTACAATGCTACCAAAAGGTAGACTTTTCTACAATTGGGTTCACACGACCCATCACCACATCTTGCTCCAATCCTGAGCACCCGAAGGATTTCAACCAATCCTTAAACACTTCGAACGAAAAGTGTACCACAAATTACACAAACTCTACTCTCGCAATCATCCAATTGCTATAGTTTGTCAAATTTCCCACCTAGTCACTCATGTACCTAAGGGATTCTCCCCGGTACCCTAAGTACAATGTAACCGCAACGCCAATCGTAGTCAAGCACCACACTAGTAGGTATGAAAGACACATATCGTCGTGTCATGTAGACTCCGTCACCAACATACATCGAGATCAAACACTCAATCTCTCGGGTTCCATCCGCCCGATGAACCTCAGGGTTCACCGTCCTTATCACAAAAGCGAACACGCGCTTAACAACCTAACACCAAAGCCCGTTCCCAAGGCTTGGTAGAATATTTCCCAACACTAAGGAATGCTTGGTAGCACCAAGTCTTATGCCCTTCGTCCGTCAATAAAAATTTCACCATAGGGTAATTCCATTAGGAATGTCACCCCTAACAATAATACGCACAACACAATCGAAACCTTAAGGGTCTCACCCGAACGAGCTTAACGACCCGATATCAACCAAATGCCTAAGCACCCAAAGATTCGCACAATAGGGTCAAGGCACAATACACCATCTGTACACTCTACCGAGTGCAACCCGAAACCATAAACGTAAACCGATCGCTCGCTAAGGATCATCTCCGACGGAGAATATAAGACTTACGTACTCACCGCATGTTATTACTATCGAACAACATACGATATCACATTAAAAGTACCTGACGCAACATCGTTGGACTTTCGTGCTCCACTACCCATCCCGTAGTCACGCTCTAACCTCTTAACCAGATTATCAAATGATTCGAAACACTCCGACTTTCGGTGTCCCTGCTTCAAACAAACAAAGCACCTGATCGTGCTTGAAGGTGCACCTGTACAATCTCGTGCCAAGTGACCTTGTTCTGCACACTTAAAACACGTAGGCCCGTGACCTCCCAACTTTTTGGTCTGCTCAGCAATTAACTCGGGACACTCTGACTTTCGGTGTCCTTCCTTTCGGCACTTAAAACATGCGTCATTGTTAGAAGGTGCATCTGTGCAATCACGCGACAAATGACCCCGCCGTGAACAGTTATAACACGTAGGCATGTAACCTCCCTTACTCTTATTCTTCACATTCCCGTCGCCTTCAGACGCACTTCTCGCCCTCTTATCAGGAGCACCATGCGACTCTAACATTGCAAGTACTTTTCCATCATCACTACCTCGAGGTTCGGAATACCTCTTCTCAAACTCTTCCCTTACGACTTTAGTCACTTGGTCCCGGACCATTTCGGTTACCCGTCCTTCGATTGCCTCCTAGAGTTCTTGCTTAACCTTGTCGGCGAAAACCGAGGCATATCGTTCGAACGAAGCCTCAATCTTTAACGTTAACTCATCCTTCCCTGCATGAATAGGCTCGTCCGTTCTGTATCCATCTTCCGTCTTCATTCCAAGGAATGCAAACGATTAAACCATGAGCATATAAAACCACACGCACAACACTGCCCCATCTTGCTAAACACTCATCGTACATCACTTGTTAGACACGATTTGCACCTGTAATAAGGTTTACAAGTCCTTATTATGCGCGCACGTCGTATCGACTTGTTAGTACGACGACCACCTCGCTCGATGATATAACCAACACCAACAAAATCATACGCGATATAAACACACGCAATAAATAATATTACAACACAAGTCACAATCCTAGTTAGTTCACCTACACGCTAAGGCCCTAACCAAGTCCCCATCCGACCCGTTCTCCTTCAAGTCCCGCAACAAAGAAGCACACACAAAAGTCTAAGTCTAGGCACCAATCTCAAGTCGTCTAAATCCCTTAGACCATGATCTGATACCACTTGAAATAACCCAACCCGTATTTAAACCGGCCCGTAAATTTTTTTTGATAATACATTAATATTTAGGTCCCAATTATGTTTCCGAAAACATCTTTAACACAATTAATAAGTTCAATAAACTTTTAAAACATTTAATACATAGTTTAAATATCCGAACGGGCAAACACGACCCGACTATTTTAATTTTCCAACAAAACCGAGCATGGTGATTGGGGATACGCTACCCAATCCTAATCAATCCAAAAGCACGTCTTCTAAAGGGACCTAGCCAAGATCTCTAATCCCCGCACTTACCCGAGCCACCATCATGCAAACCTATAAAAATAGCAACAACGAGAGGGTAAGCTAATGCTTAGTGAATGTAAAGATACTATACACATACATATGCATAAAATGGCTACATATCACCAATCATCAAAATAACACATACCGTCTCCGCATGGTAATCAAACTACAAAAGAGCACATACACAAAGTAGCTACACGCTACGTAATCACCAAGCTAACGCCACAAGATTAGCTACAACACAACAATAAGTATATACGCGTATACAATAAATATAATCAACAACAACAATAAGGTAAACCCCCACATGAAGGTTGGCCGAACTACCCGGACCATAGTGAATTCACACTACCCGAGATTCACTTCCTTCACCACTTCTACAATCGAGGTTGGCCGAACTACCCGAGCCTTAGTGAATTCGCACAACCCGAAATTCACCACCTCATCAACAAGATGACCGAACTACCCGAGTCATCATGAATCCGCACTAACCGAGATTCATTTCCTCAACAACAAATGCTAGCAACCCATCGCCAAAAGGGTTATCCAATACGCTAGCCAAATCACCACACCAAGGGTAAAAACCCAAAATGGATAAGCGTATCACATGGACCCGAAGCACAAGAGGTGTCCATTCACCCACACCAACATAGAGTAAACCCAAGCAAGGGTCACTCTACACACACGCACCCATTTTACACATACACGTGTGCATAGTAAATTTACACTCACCTTAAATGCCTCGATGAAATGCAATCCAATCCCGTAACTCGCCAATGGAACGTACCTATTCCATTTATCACATAAACAAACAACACAATTAGGGTGGATTTACAAATCAACCCAAACTGACACTTAGTGCAAATTTCGACCTAAATGCACTTCCAAGCACAAACCGTGCCCAAACTAACCAATAATCACTAGCACGAGTGAGAATGGTCCTAATACGCCAATTAAACCCAACCATAAGTGTTAAACACTTATCTTGCTCAAAATGACACCTTAACCCTAATTTTGACCCATTTCAAAATTAGTCAACCAAATCACCCAAAAATGGTTTCAATACTTCCATAATCACTAACACTAGTGAAAAAGGTTCCAACAACGCCAACTTAACTAAACCACAAGTTTTAAGCACTTGTCTTCACCAAAATCAACTTACAACACTTATTTTGACCCAATTCAAAATCAAGTTTCCAACAACACTCATTTGGGTTCTTTCAACAATATAAACACTGATCATAATGATTACACTAAAATTAAAGCCTTAATCATGGTTAAATCATCAACCAACCTAAAACCCACCAACAATAATTTTAAACCCGATTACTAGCATCAATAAACTCACTTCAAGAGTTTAATGGGTTTCTTAACAATTTAAGTTCAAACCCTATCATTTAATCTCAAATCAAACAATGAAATTCGGAGTTAGAACTTACCAATACAACCACAACGTAGCCACGAACGAGATGAACAACTTTAACACTTGAGACTTGACTCGAATCAACTTTCTTCTTTCCCGATTCAAGCTTTCTCTCTCTAAACCCTTTACTCTCTCTCTCTAAGTTTTAGTGTGTGAGTGGGAGGGAAAGAAAATGAAGAAAATGAGATGAGGATAAGATTTTGGCCAGATATATTGAAATGTCCCGTTCATATCGATTATAAACATTTCATATTAATTGATTTCATTGCGAGGTTTTGACCTCTATATGAGACGTTTTTCAAAGACTGCATTCGATTTTTAAAACAAACCATAACCTTTATTTTATCGATAAAGGTTTAAAAACATTCCAAAGATTATCAAATAATGATAATCTAAAATATAGCGTTTTCACACAACCATTACATAATGGTTTACAATAATATTACACAACAACTTAAGTCTCCGAATGCAATTTTTAAACAATATTATACAAGCATGCAGACTCCAATCTTGTCTTTATTTAGCATGCAACAGCTGAAGCTTTTAATAATCACCTGAGAATAAACATGCTTTAAACGTCAACAAAAATGTTGGTGAGTTATAAGTTTAACCTATATATTTATCAAATTGTAATAATAGACCACAAGATTTCATCTTTCAATAACATGCAATCTGCATAAAAATCATTCATATGGATTAAACACCTGGTAACCGATATTAACAAGATGCATATAGAATATCCCCATCATTCCGGGACATCCTTCGGACATGATAAATTTCGAAGTACTAAAGCATCCGCAACAATGGATGGGGCTTGTTGGGCCCAATAGATCTATCTTTAGGATTCGAGTCAATTAGGGGCCAGTTCCCTAATTCTTAGATTACCAGGCTAAAAGGGGCATATTCGGTTTCGATCCATTCAACCATATAATGTAGTTTCACGTACTTGTGTCTATTTTGTAAATGTAACACCCCGTTTTCCCCGTATATGATTTATAGATGTATTGTGTATGTACGATAGGCGTATGAAGGGTTCGGGACATGTTTGGGTGTTGAGGTCTTGTATGCAAGGAAATGAGTCAGACCGCGTTGAACGTCGCGGCGCGACAAAGGAGGCCGCGGCGCGGCATTTAACTGGAATCCAGATCAGAAGCTTGATAAAAAATGATCCCAGAACTAGGAAAATGTCGCGGCGCGACATTTAAGGCCGCGGCGCGGCATTCTGGGCAAACTGGTGCCGGATTTTTGTAATATTACATGAGAAGCAAGGGCATTTTGGTCTTTTCATGTTTGAGCCAGATTTGAGGCTTTAACCTCATCCACTCATTCATTTTTCTAATTTCATTTTCCTTTTCTTTTCATTTTTCTCTCAAAACTCAAACACCCATTTGATTTCAAAGGGATTTTTGGAAAGGAAGAAGCGGGATTTGATCTTTGGCATAGTTGACTAGGTTGTTCTCCTCGTTCTTGGCTACACGGTGATACTAGTGGTAAGCTCTAACTCCGAATTTCATTTTCGTGTTCATCATTCAAATTTGGGGCTTTTGATTGTATGATTCATAGATGGAACCCATTTAGTTGTTAATTGGAGATTAACACCAAGATTCGGGTTTATAAGTGTTAAAGGCGGGTTTTAGGTTGGTTAAAGATTTAACCATGTTTAAGACTTGAGAATGGTGTATAATCACTAGTGTGAGTGATTATTAATGTTTTGGAGACTTTTAGGGTTCTTGTGGTTGACTAATTTTGACTAGAGCCGAAATTAGGGTTTGTTGAGGATTATAACCCGAATGTCGATTCAATGAGGTTTGTAAACTTAAAATGGATTAAGTTGAGGTATAAAACCGAGTTAACTATGTTTTGGTGTTAAAACTTGTAAATGGTGAGACTTTGACTTAATGGGTCAAAATTAGGGTTTATGGGCGATTTTGAGAACGATAAGTGTTTAACACTTGTGTTCGGGTTTAATTGGCATATTAGGACCATTTTCACTTGTGTTAGTGATTGTTGGTTAGGTTGGGCGCGGTTTGTCTTTGGAAGTGCATTTGGGTCGAAATTGCACTAAGTGTCGAATTGGGTTGGTTTGTAGATCCAATCTAAGTGTGCTGTTGAATTTGTGATAATGGATTAGGTACTTTCCGTTGACGAGTTGTGGATTACTTGGAAGCATTTCTTCAAGGCGACAAGGCGAGTGTTAATATCCTATATGCATATGTATGTGTAGGATGGGTGCGGGTCGGGTGAAGGGGTTCTCGGTTATAGAGCTCCTTTCTCATATAGGTGGAATTGTTGGACTTGTGTATAGGTCCAATTGGCACGATTGTGCGTTTTGGTTGACTACCTTGGCGAGGTGCACACTTTGTGTGTACTTATCACATGGGCGTGTGATGTGGATTATATAACCCCAAAGGCGAAGGGTTAATATTGTGAGTGGAATATCTATGTATATATGTATATGTTTTATGTGCCCGTAGTAATGGTGTCACATAGCCATTTTTGTGACCATAGTTGTGGGACATAGCCGTTTTGTCCAATTGATAATTATGCACATAGCCGTGTTTGTGCATATGGTGGTGATTATTAGCCGTGTTTTACTCTCACGTTGTTACTCGTATTAATTGTTGCACATAGCCGTGTTTGTGCACATGATTGTGAGTAATAGCCGTGTTTTACTCACACATTGATCAAGTGATGCCATAGCTGTTTTTGGAACACTTGGGGGTGATGCCATAGCCGTTTTTGGAACACCTCGGGGGTTAGCATGCCATAGCCGTGTTTGGAAGCTAACGGTTGTTATGAACATCGATGACTTGTTTCGCGAAGTCATTCCCTTGCGAAGATTTGGTTAACCATGGTTATTGTGTTGTAAGCGTAAGCAAATTATGTTATTCGAGATATATATATATATATATATATATATATATATATATATATATATATATATATATATATATATATATATTGTATACATATAATGTTGTATTGTCGTGATGTAGCTAACCCTCCGGGGGTAGCTTATTGGCATTGTTCACATCGTTGTTGGTGAACTTATATTTTGTTGATGTATCTTTAGCTTGTTGCTTAGAGATCGTACGGTATGCTTAGTGTAGTTGCCTTATACATGGATGCTTCGGTATGCGGTATTTGATATTTGTGTGGCGTGTCCATTTTGTACATATGTATGTATGTAGTATATTATCATTCACTAAGCGTTAGCTTACCCTCTCGTTGTTGCTATTTTTATAGGATCGCATGCTTTGCGGCTCGGGTAAGCTTGGGGATTAGAGAATTTGGCTAGGTTGCTTAGAAGATCTTGCTTTTGTATTCGATTAGGATTTGGGTAGCGTAGTCCCAAATCACCATGCTCGGTTTCGGTTGGAAACTAAACTAGTCGGGTCGTGTATGTCCGTTTGGACAATTAATCAATGTATTAAATGTTTTAAGGTTTATTAAACCTTCTATTGTATTAACGATGTTTATGGAAACACAATTGGGACCTAATGTATTATTTAACGCGGATTAAAAGGAAAAAATTTTATGGGCCGGTTTTAATACGGGTTGGGTTGTTACAAGTGGTATCAGAGCATGGTCTAAGGGATTTAGGTGACTTGAGATAGGTGCCTGGACTTAGACTTTTGTGTGTGCTTATTTGTTGCGGGACTTTTAAGTGAACGGGTCGGAATAGGTTATAGGTAGTGCCTTGTTGTAGGTGGACTAACGTCGATATTGGTAATGATGATATTATTAATATATTAATTGTGTTGTGATAATAATTCTCGCGTATATGTATATCGCGTAGAATTTTGTTTGTGTTTGTTTATATCATCGAGCGAGGCGGTCGTTGTACTAACGAGTCGATGCGGTGTGTGTGCGTAATAAGGACTTGCAAACCTTATTACGGGTGCAAATCGTGTCTAACAAGTGACGTACGACGAGTGTTGAGCAAGATGGGGCGGTGTTATGCGTGTTGTTTTATACGTTCGTGGACTAATTGTTTTGCATTCTTTAGAATGATGACGCGAAACAAGATCGAGACGAATGAAGAGGAGTTTAACTCTAGAGTTACGGCCGCCGTTGCGGAGCAAATGAGTGCGTTTCGAAAAGAACTGGATAGGAAGTATTCCGAATTTCGGGATAGTAGTTAAATGGAGTGTTGTCTTTGAAATGTCCCGTTCTTATTGATTAAAAACGTTCCATATTAATTGATTTCGTTGCGAGGTTTTGACCTCTATATGAGACGTTTTTCAAAGACTGCATTCATTTTTAAACAAACCATAACCTTTATTTCATCAATAAAGGTTTAAAAAGCTTTACGTAGATTATCAAATAATGATAATCTAAAATATCCTGTTTACACACGACCATTACATAATGGTTTACAATACAAATATGTTACAACAAAATAAGTTTCTTGAATGCAGTTTTTACACAATATCATACAAGCATGGACTCCAAATCTTGTCCTTATTTAAGTATGCGACAGCGGAAGCTCTTAATAATCACCTGAGAATAAACATGCTTAAAACGTCAACAAAAATGTTGGTGAGTTATAGGTTTAACCTATATATATCAAATCGTAACAATAGACCACAAGATTTCATATTTCAATACACATCCCATACATAGAGATAAAAATCATTCATATGGTGAACACCTGGTAACCGACAATAACAAGATGCATATATAAGAATATCCCCATCATTCCGGGACACCCTTCGGATATGATATAAATTTCGAAGTACTAAAGCATCCGGTACTTTGGATGGGGTTTGTTAGGCCCAATAGATCTATCTTTAGGATTCGCGTCAATTAGGGTGTCTGTTCCCTAATTCTTAGATTACCAGACTTAATAAAAAGGGGCATATTCGATTTCGATAATTCAACCATAGAATGTAGTTTCACGTACTTGTGTCTATTTTGTAAATCATTTATAAAACCTGCATGTATTCTCATCCCAAAAATATTAGATTTTAAAAGTGGGACTATAACTCACTTTCACAGATTTTTACTTCGTCGGGAAGTAAGACTTGGCCACTGGTTGATTCACGAACCTATAACAATATATACATATATATCAAAGTATGTTCAAAATATATTTACAACACTTTTAATATATTTTGATGTTTTAAGTTTATTAAGTCAGCTGTCCTCGTTAGTAACCTACAACTAGTTGTCCACAGTTAGATGTACAGAAATAAATCGATAAATATTATCTTGAATCAATCCACGACCCAGTGTATACGTATCTCAGTATTGATCACAACTCAAACTATATATATTTTGGAATCAACCTCAACCCTGTATAGCTAACTCCAACATTCACATATAGAGTGTCTATGGTTGTTCCGAAATATATATAGATGTGTCGACATGATAGGTCGAAACATTGTATACGTGTCTATGGTATCTCAAGATTACATAATATATAATACAAGTTGATTAAGTTATGGTTGGAATAGATTTGTTACCAATTTTCACGTAGCTAAAATGAGAAAAATTATCCAATCTTGTTTTACCCATAACTTCTTCATTTTAAATCCGTTTTGAGTGAATCAAATTGCTATGGTTTCATATTGAACTCTATTTTATGAATCTAAACAAAAAAAGTATGGGTTTCTAGTCAGAAAAATAAGTTACAAGTCGTTTTTGTAAAGGTAGTCATTTCAGTCGAAAGAACGACGTCTAGATGACCATTTTAGAAAACATACTTCCACTTTGAGTTTAACCATAATTTTTGGATATAGTTTCATGTTCATAATAAAAATCATTTTCTCAGAATAACAACTTTTAAATCAAAGTTTATCATAGTTTTTAATTAACTAACCCAAAACAGCCCGCGGTGTTACTACGACGGCGTAAATCCGGTTTTACGGTGTTTTTCGTGTTTCCAGGTTTTAAATCATTAAGTTAGCATATCATATAGATATAGAACATGTGTTTAGTTGATTTTAAAAGTCAAGTTAGAAGGATTAACTTTTGTTTGCGAACAAGTTTAGAATTAACTAAACTATGTTCTAGTGATTACAAGTTTAAACCTTCGAATAAGATAGCTTTATATGTATGAATCGAATGATGTTATGAACATCATTACTACCTTAAGTTCCTTGGATGAACCTACTGGAAAAGAGAAAAATGGATCTAGCTTCAATGGATCCTTGGATGGCTCAAAGTTCTTGAAGCAAAATCATGACACGAAAACAAGTTCAAGTAAGATCATCACTTGAAATAAGATTGTTATAGTTATAGAAATTGAACCAAAGTTTGAATATGATTATTACCTTGTATTAGAATGATAACCTACTGTAAGAAACAAAGATTTCTTGAGGTTGGATGATCACCTTACAAGATTGGAAGTGAGCTAGCAAACTTGAAAGTATTCTTGATTTTATGAAACTAGAACTTTTGGAATTTATGAAGAACACTTAGAACTTGAAGATAGAACTTGAGAGAGTTCAATTAGATGAAGAAAATTGAAGAATGAAAGTGTTTGTAGGTGTTTTTGGTCGTTGGTGTATGGATTAGATATAAAGGATATGTAATTTTGTTTTCATGTAAATAAGTCATGAATGATTACTCATATTTTTGTAATCTTATGAGATATTTCATGCTAGTTGCCAAATGATGGTTCCCACATGTGTTAGGTGACTCACATGGGCTGCTAAGAGCTGATCATTGGAGTGTATATACCAATAGTACATACATCTAAAAGCTGTGTATTGTACGAGTACGAATACGGGTGCATACGAGTAGAATTGTTGATGAAACTGAACGA
The DNA here is from genome assembly GCF_046630445.1 of Rutidosis leptorrhynchoides. Taxonomy (NCBI): domain Eukaryota; kingdom Viridiplantae; phylum Streptophyta; class Magnoliopsida; order Asterales; family Asteraceae; genus Rutidosis; species Rutidosis leptorrhynchoides. The sequence goes on from NC_092335.1 coordinate 386,150,128, forward strand.
GAATGTAATTGTAAGCATTTTTGTTAAGTAGAAGTATTTTGATAAGTGTATTGAAGTCTTTCAAAAGTGTATAAATACATATTAAAACACTACATGTATATACATTTTAACTGAGTCGTTAAGTCATCGTTAGTCGTTACATGTAAGTGTTGTTTTGAAACCTTTAGGTTAACGATCTTGTTAAATGTTGTTAACCCAATGTTTATAATAACAAAATAGATTTTAAATTATTATATTATCATGATATTATGATGTACGAATATCTCTTAATATGATATATATACATTAAATGTCGTTACAACGATAAACGTTACATATATGTCTCGTTTCAAAATCATTAAGTTAGTAGTCTTGTTTTTACAGATGTAGTTCATTGTTAATATAATTAATGATATGTTTACTTATCATAATATCATGTTAACTACATATATAACCATATATATGTCATCATATAGTTTTTTACAAGTTTTAACGTTCGTGAATCACCGGTCAACTTGGGTGGTCAATTGTCTATATGAAACCTATTTCAATTAATCAAGTCTTAACAAGTTTGATTGCTTAACATGTTGGAAACATTTAATCATGTAAACATCAATCTCAATTAATATATATAAACATGGAAAAGTTCGGGTCACTACAGTCTTAAGAGCTTCATGAGGACTAAACCCCCGATGTATGACGGGAAACTGGATCCTTTGGTAAGCACAACTTGGATCTCGGATGTCTGAAGGGTGTTTTCGTACTATTGAATGCCCTCCTGAGAAGAAGACGAGACTCGCTACTAGTTTGTTGCGGGGTAGGGCAAAGGATTGGTTGGATGGTAAGATTGATCTTGTCGGTGGTGAACTATTTATGGCGTTACCGTGGGATGGGTTTAAGAAGGAATTCTTCGAGGAGTTCCGGACTTCAGCCGGTTTGTCGGAAATGCGTAATGAGTTGCGAAATTTGCAACAGGGTTCTATGGATTTGAATACTCTCAAGACGACCTTTATGGCGAAGGCTCGTTTTTGTCCGGAGTATTTGGGGAATGATAATTTGTTGATGCAAAATTTCTATCGAACCTTGAATGATGACTTGAAGAATAAGATTAGCCGGGGTCACGCGAAATTGTTTGCGGAATTATTCGCCGTGGCTAGAGGTTTCGAGTCGTATACGCGATCAAAGATTGGTGAACCTTCAAGTAAGAGAAGGGTTGTTTCGTATGGTGCTCCGAGTAAGAGGACTAAGGGTCCGAGTGTGAGCACGGGTGGTACGCGGATGGGTATACTGGATTCTAGTGCATCTAGATGTTACAATTGTGGCATGAGGGGTCACAAGTCTTGGGAATGTTCGGTACCAAAGGGTGATGGTATGGTGTGCTTCAATTGCCAAGAAGAAGGACATCGTAAGTCGGAATGTCCCAAGTTAGCGGGGATGAGTGCGGCAAGGAGACGTTAAGGTACGTTTCGTTTTAATAAATATGTCCTTTGGTTATTTATTAAGTGCCGTTTGAATTTGATTTGAATAAAATGCCTTGTGTTGTGCATATTGTTGTTATGGGTGACGTTCCTAATGGAAGTACCCTATGGTGACGTTGATTGTCGGGCGAAGGGCGTAAGACTTGGTGCCACCAAGCATTCCTTAGTATCTGGGAAATGTTTCTACCAAGCCATGGAAATGGGTTTTGGTGTTCGGTCGTTAAGCGCGTGTTCGCTTTCGGGTTAAAGTTGATGAACCATGAGGTTCGTCGGGTGGATTGAATTCCTTGAAATCGAGTGTTGATCTCGATGTATGTTGGTAAAGGAGTCTACGTGATGCGACATTAGGTGCCCCTTTCATACCTACTAGCGTGGTGTTCGACTTCGATTGGGTTGTGGTTACATTGTACTTGGGGTACCGAAGTGAAACCCTTAGGAACATGAGTGACTAGGTGGAAATTGACAAACTAGAGCAATTGGATGATTGCGAGGGTGTGGTTTGTGTAGTCGTGGTACACTTTTTGTTCGAAGTGTTTAAGGATTGAATGAAATCCTTCGTGTGCTCAAGGCTGGAGCAAGATATGGTGATAGGTCGTGTGAGCCCAATCGTTTGTAAAGTCTACCCTTGGTAGCATTGTACGGTTGTACAAGTTGTGGATATGGGATGTAGTTCCAAGTGGGGGAGTTACACTCCCGCACGAGGAAGTTTTAGTGTGAGATTTCGGATGACGCTTTTGGTAGATCCGGAAAATGTTGTCGAGACCTGGTTTTGGTCGATTTGTGGTAGATTACAAATTCGGATAAATTGTACTTATGGTTTGGATTTGAATTATCACCGAGGTGGTAATGTGGTAAATCTCGTTGAGAGATAATGGACGTGTTTGGTGAGCAAGGTGAAATCCTTCGGTTAAGGGAGGTGTGTGTCGGATTCTCTTCTAGAGAATTATTATTTTGTGCCTATGTTTGATATAGGTGGTTCTTGCTCGAGTGTGTGAATGGTTAGTGGTATTCGTTAGGATTCACTATGGCTTAGCAGAGCGCGATGTTACGCTACTCATCGTTCGAGGCCAAAAGGGCGTTGATTGATGAAGCATGACTTTCGGAGTCCGCTGACTTCATCATGGTATTGGTGATTGATGAAGCATGACCTTTAGGGTCCGCTGACTTCATCATGGGAGTATGTGATTGGTGGAGCATGACCTTCGGGGTTCGCTGACTTCATCAAGAGCGAGGTGTTGTATCGGTGAAGCATGACCGTTGACGGGGTTCGCTGACTTCATCCGGTGTTGAGATTGGTGAAGCATGATCTTCGGGTCCGCTGACTTCATCATGGTAGTGGATCGCGTGTGGTTTCGGATTCACGATGACGCGTGTGGTTTCGGTCATCTTATTGTGGAAGTGAGTCGCGTGTAGTTCGGATTCACTAAGGCGTGTGTGTTTTCGGCCAGCCTTCGGGTTGTGTGATCTGTCGGTTGTTTTATACACCGATGGTGGGGTCGTAAGGACCATGATGTTTGATCTATTGGTTGTTTTATACACCAATGGTGGGGTCGTAAGGACCATGTCGTGTGATCTATTGGTTGTTTGATACACCAATGGTGGGGTCGTAAGGACCATGTTGTGGGAACTATCGGTTGTTTTATACGCCGATGGTGGGGTCGTGAGGACCATGTTGTATGATTAGTGATGCGATAGCCGTGCTTCGCTCACATGTTGCTACGGGTGTGACGATAGTCGATTTTGTACACCTTGAGATTTGCGTTTCCATAGTCGTTTTGGGCGCTATCGGTTTTAGCCGTTGGATTATCATGTTACGGTAGTTGCGTATTGGTCGTATTGCGCACTACAAGGGATGTATAGTGATTGATGTTATCCGTAAGGATTCGTTTGGTTCGGTCTTCATCGTTTTGGATTGTTGACCTTAGGTTGAGACTTGGTTGCTTTTACGTTGTACTCGGTAAGGGTACGCTAAGGGGTTGATATCTCGGTACGAAATTGGTTGAGTTTTCCTGATGTTAGGAAATGAGCATAGTTTTAGTGCTCGGATTGTGGATTTGATAAATCACGGGTGACGATTTAGTTGTTAAAGGCAGTTCAGTGGGAAGAATTGCTTAGGAAGGTCGGTTGGGACTTATGTTTGAAGAGCGTGAAGTGTGGTCCGTTTGGTTAAGTGACGAGGATCACGAGGACGTGATCGAGTCTAAGTGGGGGAGAGTTGTAACACCCCGTTTTCCCCGTATATGATTTATAGATGTATTGTGTATGTACGATAGGCGTATGAAGGGTTCGGGACATGTTTGGGTGTTGAGGTCTTGTATGCAAGGAACTGAGTCAGACCGCGTTGAATGTCACGGCGCGACAAAGGAGGCCGCGGCGCGGCATTTAACTGGAATCCAGATCAGAAGCTTGATAAAAAATGATCCCAGAACTAGGCAAATGTCGCGGCGCGACATTTAAGGCCGCGGCGCGGCATTCTGGGCAAACTGGTGCCGGATTTTTGTAATATTACATGAGAAGCAAGGGCATTTTGGTCTTTTCACGTTTGAGCCAGATTTGAGGCTTTAACCTCATCCACTCATTCATTTTTCTAATTTCATTTTCCTTTTCTTTTCATTTTTCTCTCAAAACCCAAACACCCATTTGATTTCAAAGGGATTTTTGGAAAGGAAGAAGCGGGATTTGATTTTTGGCGTAGTTGACTAGGTTGTTCTCCTCGTTCTTGGCTACACAGTGATACTAGTGGTAAGCTCTAACTCCGAATTTCATTTTCGTGTTCATCATTCAAATTTGGGGCTTTTGATTGTATGATTCATAGATGGAACCCATTTAGTTGTTAATTGGAGATTAACACCAAGATTCGGGTTTATAAGTGTTAAAGGCGGGTTTTGGGTTGGTTAATGATTTAACCATGTTTAAGACTTGAGAATGGTGTATAATCACTAGTGTTAGTGATTATTAATGTTTTGGAGACTTTTAGGGTTCTTGTGGTTGACTAATTTTGACTAGAGCCGAAATTAGGGTTTGTTGAGGATTATAACCCGAATGTCGATTCAATGAGGTTTGTAAACTTAAAATGGATTAAGTTGAGGTATAAAAGTGAGTTAACTATGTTTTGGTGTTAAAACTTGTAAATGGTGAGACTTTGACTTAATGGGTCAAAATTAGGGTTTATGGGCGATTTTGAGAACGTTAAGTGTTTAACACTTGTGTTCGGGTTTAATTGGCATATTAGGACCATTTTCACTTGTGTTAGTAATTGTTGGTTAGTTTGGGCGCGGTTTGTTCTTGGAAGTGCATTTGGGTCGAAATTGCACTAAGTGTCGAATTGGGTTGGTTTGTAGATCCAATCTAAGTGTGTTGTTGAATTTGTGATAATGGATTAGGTACTTTCCGTTGACGAGCTGCGGATTACTTGGAAGCATTTCTTCCAGGCGACAAGGTGAGTGTTAATATCCTATATGCATATGTATGTGTAGGATGGGTGCGGGTCGGGTGAAGCGGTTCTCGGTTATAGAGCTCCTTTCTCATATAGGTGGAATTGTTGGACTTGTGTATAGGTCCAATTGGCACGATTGTGCGTTTTGGTTGACTACCTTGGCGAGGTGAACACTTTGTGTGTACGTTATCACATGGGCGTGTGATGTGGATTATATAACCCCAATGGCGAAGGGTTAATATTGTGAGTGGAATATCTATGTATGTATGTATATGTTTTATGTGCCCGTAGTAATGGTGTCACATAGCCGTTTTTGTGACCATAGTTGTGGGACATAGCCGTTTTGTCCAATTGATAATTATACACATAGCCGTGTTTGTGCATATGGTGGTGAGTATTAGCCGTGTTTTACTCTCACGTTGTTGCCCGTATTAATTGTTGCACATAGCCGTGTTTGTGCACATGATTGTGAGTAATAGCCGTGTTTTACTCACACATTGATCAAGTGATGCCATAGTCGTTTTTGGAATACTTGGGGGTGATGCCATAGCCGTTTTTGGAACACCTCGGGGGTTAGCATGCCATAGCCGTGTTTGGAAGCTAACGGTTGTTATGAACATCGATGACTTATTTCGCGAAGTCATTCCCTTGCGAAGATTTGGTTAACCATGGTTATTGTGTTGTAAGCGTAAGCAAATTATGTTATTCGGGATATATATATATATATATATATATATATATATATATATATATATATATATATATATATATATATATATATATTGTATACATATAATGTTGTATTGTCGTGATGTAGCTAACCCTCCGGGTGTAGCTTATTGGCATTGTTCACATCGTTGTTGGTGAACTTATATTTTGTTGATGTATCTTTAGCTTGTTGCTTAGAGATCGTACGGTATGCTTAGTGTAGTTGCCTTATACAAGGATTCTTCGGTATGCGGTATTTGATATTTGTGTGGCGTGTCCATTTTATACATATATATGTATGTAGTATATTATCATTCACTAAGCGTTAGCTTACCCTCTCGTTGTTGCTATTTTTATAGGATCGCATGCTTGGCGGCTCGGGTAAGCTTGGGGATTAGAGATCTTGGCTAGGTTGCTTAGAAGATCTTGCTTTTGTATTCGATTAGGATTTGGGTAGCGTAGTCCCAAATCACCATGCTCGGTTTCGGTTGGAAACTAAACTAGTCGGGTCGTGTATGTCCGTTTGGACAATTAATCAATGTATTAAATGTTTTAAGGTTTATTAAACCTTCTATTGTATTAACGATGTTTATGGAAACACAATTGGGACCTAAGGTATTATTTAATGTGTATTAAAAGGAAAAATTTTTATGGGCCGGTTTTAATACGGGTTGGGTTGTTACAGTAAAACATTTATAAAACTGCATGTATTCTCATCCCAAAAATATTAGATTTTAAAAGTGGGACTATAACTCACTTTCACATATTATCAATTCGTCGAGAATTAGACTTGGCCACGGGTTGATTCACGAACCTATAACAAATATATATATATATATATATATATATATATATATATATATATATATATATATATATATATATATATATATATATATATATATATATATATATATATATATATCAAATTATGATCGAAATATAATTATACCATATTTTATTACATTTTAACGATTTAAGTTTGTTAAGTTGATAGTCCAACGTTTGTAGTCCACAAATAATTGTCCACAGTTAGTAGTACATAAATAAATTAATATATATCATCTCGAATCAATCCACGACCCAGTGCATACAAGTCTTAGACTCGATCACAACTCAAAGTATATATATTATTTTGGAATCAACCTCAACCCTGTATAGCTAACTCGATCATTACCGCATATAGAGTGTCTATGGTTTTTCCAAATAATATATATAGATGACGTCGATATGATATGTCAAAACATTGTATACGTGTCTATGGTCTATCAAGACATGTATAATACAATATAAGTTAGTTAAGTTATGGTTAGTATGGATTTGTTACAAATTTCACGTAGCTACAACAAGCAAAAATATCCAATTTTGTTTTACCCATAACTTCTTCGTTTTAAATACGTTTTGATTGAATCCAATTTCTATGGTTTCATAATGAACTGAAATTCATGAAACTAAACAGAAAAAGTATAAGTTTATTGTCGAAAATACAAGTTAAAAGTCATTTTTGTAAGAGGTAGTCATTTTAGTCGAAAGAATGACGTCTTGATGACCATTTTGAAAAACATACTTCCACTTTAAGTTTAACCATGATTTTTGGATATAGTTTCATGTTCATAAGAAAAATAATTTTCCCAGAAGGAAAACTTTTAAATCAAAGTTTTTCATAGTTTTTAATTATCTAACCCAAAACAGCCCCCGGTTTCACTACGACGGCGTATGTCCGGTTTTACGGTGTTCTTCGTATTTCCAGGTTTTAAATCATTAAGTTAGCATATCATATAGATATAGAACATGTGTTTAGTTGATTTTAAAAGTTGAGTTAGAAGGATTAACTTTGTTTTCGAACAAGTTTAGAATTAACTAAACTATGTTCTAGTGATTACAAGTTTAAATCTTCGAATAAGATAGTTATATATATATATGAATCGAATGATGTTATGAACATCATTACTACCTAAATTATAGTAGGTAAACCTACTGGAAGTGACAAGAAATGATCTAGCTTCAAAGGGTCTTGGATGGCTTGAAAGTTCTTGAAGTAGAATCATGACATGAAAACAAATTCAAGTAAGATTTTTACTCAATTAAGATAGTTTATAGTTATAGAAATCGAATCAAAGTTTGAATATGAGTATTACCTTGAATAAGAAAGATAACCTACTATAAATAATAAAGGTTTCTTGATCTTGGATGATTACTTGGAATGGATTAGAAAGCTTGGAAGTAGACTTGTAAACTTGAAAGTGTTCTTGAAGTTTTCTTGAGTAGTTGTTTTATAAGTTGATATAGATTAGGATTTATGAGCTAGATTGATGTAGATTTTGATGAATATGATGAAGAAAACTTAGAACATCATCATAGAACTAGAGAGAGATCAAATGGATGAAAGAAAATTGAAAAATGAAAGTGTATGAGAGTGTGATCAAAAACGTGAACCATGGTGCCATTATATGCAAATTGTAATTTGATTTTTAGTGTAATAATTCATGCTAGTTGTCAAATGATGGTTCCACATGTTTGTTAACTAAATTAGGGCTGCTAAGATCTGATCATTGAAGTGTATATACCAAATAGTATATACATATAGGAGCTGTGTATTGTACGAGTACGAATACGGGTGCATACGAGTAGAATTGTTGATGAAAATGAATAAGAATGTAGTTGTAAGCATTTTTGTTAAGTAGAAGTACTTTGGTATGTGGCATGAAGTCTTTCAAAAGTGTACTAATACATCTTAATATACTACGTGTATATACATTTTAACTGAGTCGTTAAGTCATCGTTAGTCGTTACATGTAAGTGTTGTTTTGAAACCTTTAAGTTAACGATCTCATTTAATGTTGTTAACCCAATTTTTATTATATCTAATGAGATGTTAAATTATTACATTTTCATAATATTATGATGTATGAATATATCTTAATGTGAAATATATACATTAAAATATCGTTACAACGATAATCGTAACATATATGTCTCGTTTCGAAATTCTTAAGTTAGTAGTCTTGTTTTACATATATAGTTCATTGTTAACATACTTAATGATATATATATATATATATATATATATATATATATATATATATATATATATATATATATATATATATATATATATATATATAATTATCATTTTATCATGTTAAATATAGTGTAACAATATCTTAATATGATACATATGTATTTAGTAAGGCGTTGTTATAACGATAATCGTTATATATATCGTTTCGAGTTTCTTAACTTAGTAGTCTCATTATTATGTATATAACTCATTGTTAATATACCTAATGAGATACTTACTTATCATAATATCATGTTAACTATATATATATATATATATATATATATATATATATATATATATATATATATATATATATATATATATATATATATATATATATATATATATATATATATATATATATATATATATATATATATATATATATATATATATATATATCATATAGTTTTTAAAAGTTTTAACGTTCGTGAATCGCCGGTCAATTTGGGTGGTCAATTGTCTACATGAAACCTATTTCAATTAATCAAGTCTTAACAAGTTTGATTGCTTAACATGTTGGAAACATTTAGTCATGTAAATATTAATCTCATATAATATATAATCATGAAAAAGTTCAGGTCACTACATATATGGCCCTCAAACCGTCCATAAGCAAAAAGATAACTTTACCCTTCATTAAACTCATTAAAAGGCTGAAAAGCATCAGATCGTGCCTATTGTCACGTCGCGGAATAAACCCTCCGCACTGTGGCCTAAAGGGTGATTTTAGTTCACATTTTTAAGCTTTTTGACCCTCAAAATAGACAAATGTCACGCCGTGGCCATTCTGGTCGTGCCGCGGAGTTTCCCTTTTTCATCCGAACTTCAGCAACTTGTTTTGGCCATAACTTTTTGACCGTAACTCTGTTTTTGATGAATCAAATATCGTTGGAAATGTAATAAGATTTATTTTCTAATGGTAAGGTTTTGAAACATCATCTCAAACTTTATTTGGGGTCAAAAAGGTACGTACACACCATGTAACTCAAACAACGTCCCATTTTCTTCGACATTCGAACAAGCAACACGTACACGCTTGGTACACTTCATACACTAGTCGTATATACATAATACACCTATATAAAAAAGGGGTGTTACACATATGTATTAAATTCATGATTTATCATAAACTATATAACGACAAAAATAAACATTCAAGCATGCATAATCATATATACTCGAGTACTAGTCAGGGATACACTATTAATATATTAATGATAGGATGTGAATGCTCACGTATCAATATTGTGATTCAATATTGCAGTAAAGTAAGTAGACGCAACAGAGATGATAAACACTAGGTTTGACTCACGAGCATATCCCACGAACATAACCCATAACCTCCATAGCTATAACCCATAATTTCCTTATATCTATCACACTCGAAAAACCGTTTTATAAACACTCGGACAGAACCTCGTCGTAGTATTTTATATAAATACTAATAATAATATTATGCTAGTAATAATAAGATTATTATTAATAATCCTAATATTATTAATAATAATAATAATATAAATATAATATATACGGAGGGAGCAATATCTATGAGTGAGTGTGTGTGTGCAGAAAATGAATTCGATCGAGCTTTTAAATACTTGGCCACCCCCTCCTAGCCATGCGATCGCATGGTTTGGAAGGAAAGTTTCCATGCGATCGCATGGGAGCTTATGCCAGCTCATATTGCACTCGATTAAGGTTGCCCACACTTCATTATTATTATTATATATATATTATATTTAATTTATATAATTATATATATAATAATATATTCTAATGCATAGTTAAAACATAAAATTAGTTCCGATGACCTGTACGTTGGAAAACAGTTTATGTTACGGTTCCGATTTATCGAACATTGTTACGTACGCTTAGAAAACTTGTACTTTACGTTTCGTAACTCATACCCTTGTCAAAATATAGACTAAAATCATTGATAAACTATGTTACACGAGGTGTAACTTATACATTTAAGTGTTTTGATCATTTGCTTCTATAAATCAACTTCTCGTTGTTTATTAAAATATATTTAATAATATATATATATATATATAATATTACTTAAATCAAAACGTTTTAATATTACATTGTAAAATATATATATATAAATATATATATATATATATATATATATATATATATATATATATATATATATATATATATATATATATATATATATATATATATGTTTATTTTAGAAATATAATTTATATATATAATTGAAATATTTACTTAATATAATATTTAATTTTTCAAAACCAATTATATTTCAAAGTGCATTTTATATAAGTTAACTCGTTTAAATAATAACAGTTATTATATCAAATAATTTTTTTTTTAATAATATGAAAACTTAAATAATTAATTTATCAAGGGACACGAGGCAATCAATGTAAAGTATTCTTTTGCAAATTAAACAGAAATCTCCACTAACTTTTGACTAACTCTCGTTAATGACACTTTTATTCTTACTTGTAAATAACTTTACCATTTATTCCGAATACCGTTAAAAAGGAAAGGTTTCCTAAATCAAAGTGGACCTCTCAACAGAGACCCGTAATTATCACAAAGTATCTGATAACTCAATCATTTGATATCATCTCTTAATTCCATCGGTAAATACGATCATGTAAAGTATTATACCTAATACTTTGTTTACATTTTTAAGTTATAATATATATATATATATATATATATATATATATATATATATATATATATATATACACACACAATCATATCCATTTGTATAATAGTTCGTGAATCGTCGGAATTTGGTCGAGGTTAAATGAATGTATGAACACAGTTTAAAATTCTTGAAATTCTGATTAACAAACTTTGCTTATCATGTCGGAATAATATAAAGATAAAGGTTAAATTTGGTCAGAAATTTCCGGGTTGTCACACACGTGATCTTTCGCCAACCGAGTGAGAAGAATGGCTCGATTGTAGGAAATCATGGATTGACAAAGAAAAGATCAAAACGAGTATGGCCAAACAAAAATCAAGGTCGAAATGGGCTGTAGACGGGGATGAAAACACCAAATTCTTTCACTCCTTCATCAGAAGACGTCACTCAAAAAATAATATTAGAGGCCTTATTATTAATGGAACATGGTGCGATGACCCAGTTGACATCAAGCAAGAAGTGTATAACCACATTAAATCTCTATTTGAGAAAAGAAGTGGAAACAGGTTGCGGTTACAAGCTTCAGCAACCATGCCACCTTTCAAACACCTCACCTCTGAGAAAGTCGACCTGCTTGAATCGAGATTTACCAAAAAAGAGATTTGGGATGCAATCAATGAATATGGATGCTCCAAGACTCCGGGGCCCGACGGATTTAAATTTAAATTTTTTAAGATGCATTGGGGATTAATTAAGGAGGAATTGCTCACGGCTCTAAATTGGTTTTGGGATAAATTCGAAATATCAAACGGGTGAAACTTGTAACGACCCGACTTTTTTGACTTTTAATTATATTTTATACTTCCACGAAACTGCGTATTTGTGTGTGCTGAGCTATATTATATCCTGAGATCATTATTTATGTTAATTACTTTCGTTAATATCTTACAACGTGTTATTAAGTACTTAGTTACTTAACTTGATTCTCGAATGCATTTATGACTGTTGGTGTCACTTGTCGTTTAAAACACGCTACGTACTTGGTATGCATTAAACTTTTGTCATAATTGGACGTTATGACTACTTAATCATAATTGTTATTTATTAATGACAATTACTTGGCTTGATGGTTTCTTAATTACGCTTAGTGTTTACTAATGCACACTAGTTAGTCTTAATGGACTTAGCACCTTAATGGACATAGTTTATTAAAGGTCCACCCTACTCAACTTAATGGACTCATTTTAGTGGGCTAGTTAATGGATTAGTTAGCCCATGAAACATAAGACAAAACCCATTTAGATTAAAAGACAAGTAACTAGCATGCTTATGTACAATTACTTACATGTTTTAACTTAATACCCCATGCCACCCAACATGCTAGCATCACCTTGTACCACCACCCATGCAAAGCAAATGCCCCCCCCCCCACCCCCCACACCCATTCAAACCGTCTGCCTTTATGGCTCACCACCACCATTTCATTTTTTTTTTAAACTTCACTCTCATTTCTCTCAAAACACACACACACATTTCTCTAGTTTTCTCTCTAAAATACTTGATAAAAATTGTAAGTTTCTTGAATATTTCTTCTTCTTTTCTTTCCTTAATCACGAAATCATCATCATTAATGTTCAAGGATTCAAGTTTTGTAACTTGAATCTTGTTATATCTTGTAGATTTAAACTTTGATTTGAAAGTCTTCAAGAACATAAAGGATTCAGGCTTTTTAGCTTTGAATCTTCATCACCTTGTGAAATGTCCCGTTCATATTGATTATAAACGTTCCATATTAATTGATTTCATTGCGAGGTTTTGACCTCTATATGAGACGTTTTTCAAAGACTGGATTCATTTTTAAAACAACCATAACCTTCATTTTATCTATAAAGGTTTAAAAAGCATTACATAGATTATCAAATAATGATAATCTAAAATATACCGTTTACACACGACCATTATATAATGGTTTACAATAAGAATATATTACATCAAAAATAAGTTTCTTGAATGCAGTTTTTACATAATATCATACAAGCATGGACTCCAAATCTTGTCCTTATTTTAGTATACAACAGCGGAAACTCTTAATAATCACATGAGAATAAACATGCTTAAAACGTCAACAAAAATGTTGGTGAGTTATAGGTTTAACCTATATATTATCCAATCATAATAATAGACCACAAGATTTCATATTTCAAAATACATCCCATACATAGAGATAAAATTCATTCATATGGTGAACACCTGGTAACCGACATTAACAAGATGCATATAAGAATATCCCCTATCATTCCGGGAAATCCTTCGGACATGATAAAAATGAATTCGAAGTACTAAAGCATCCGGTACTTTGGATGGGGTTCGTTAGGCCCAATAGATCTATCTTTAGGATTCGCGTCAATTAGTAGATCGGTTTACTAATTCTTAGGCTACCAAGCAAAAAGGGGCATATTCGGCTTCGATCATTCACCCATATAATGTAGCTTCATTTACTTGTGTCTATTTTGTAAAATATTTATAAAATTGCATGTATTCTCATCCCCAAATATTAGATTTTAAAAGTGGGACTATAACTCACTTTCACAGATTTTTACTTCGTCGGGAAGTAAGACTTGGCCACTGGTCGATTCACGAACCTATAACAAATATGTACATATATATCAAAGTATGTTCAAAATATATTTACAACATTTTTAATACGTTTTAATGTTTTAAGTTTATTAAGTCAGCTGTCCTCGTTAGTAACCTACAACTAGTTGTCCATAGTTAGATGTACAGAAAATAAATTGATATATATTATCTTGACCCAATCCACGACCCAGTGTATACACGTCTCAGGCTAAATCACAACTCAAAGTATATATATTTTTGGAATCAACCTCAACCCTATATAGCTAACTCAAACATTTCTGCATATAGAGTGTCTATGGTTGTTCCAAATAATATATATACATGGGTCGATATGATATGTCAAAACATTTGCATACGTGTCTATGGTATCCCAAGATTACATAATATATTAGAATACATGTATAATACAATATAAGTTAGCTAGGATATGATTTGTATAGAATTGTTACAATATTTCCCGTAGCTACAACAATCAAAAAATATACAATCTTGTTTTACCCATAACTTCTTTGTTTTAAATCCATTTTGAGTGAATCAAATTGATATGGTTTCATATTGAACTCTATTTTATGAATCTAAACAGAAAAAGTATAGGTTTATAGACGGAAATATAAGTTACAAGTCATTTTTGTAAGAGGTAGTCATTTCAGTCGAAAGAACGACGTCTTGATGACCATTTTGAAAAACATATTTCCACTTTGAGTTTAACCATGATTTTTGGATATAGTTTCATGTTCATAAGAAAAATCATTTTCCCAGAAGAACAACTTTTAAATCAAAGTTTATCATAGTATTTAATTATCAAACCCAAAATAGCCCGGGGTGTTACTACGACGGCGTATGTCCGGTTTTACGGTGTTTTTCGTGTTTCCAGGTTTTAAATCATTAATTTAGCATATCATATAGATATATAACATGTGTTTAGTTGATTTTAAAAGTCAAGTTAGAAGGATTAACTTTTGTTTGCGAACAAGTTTAGAATTAACTAAACTATGTTCTAGTGATTTCAAGTTTAAACCTTCGAAAAAGGTAGTTTTATATATATGAATCGAATGATGTTATGAACATCATTACTACCTCAGGTTTTGTGGATAAACCTACTGGAAATGATAAAAATAAATCTAGCTTCAAAGGATCCTTGGATGGCTTGAAAGTTCTTGAAGCAGAATCATGACACGAAAACAAGTTCAAGTAAGATTTCCACTCAAAATAAGATTGTTATAGTTATAGAAATTGAATCAAAGTTTGAATATGAGTATTACCTTGTATTAGAAAGATATATTACTGTAAATAAGAAATATTTCTTGAGGTTGGATGATCACTTTACAAGATTGGAAGTAAGCTAGCAAACTTGGAAGTATTCTTGATTTTATGAAACTAGAACTTATAGAATTTATGAAGAACACTTAGAACTTGAAGATAGAACTTGAGAGAGATCAATTAGATGAAGAAAATTGAAGAATGAAAGTGTTTTTATGTGTTTTTGGTCGTTGGTATATGGATTAGATATAAAGGATGTGTAATTTTGTTTACATGTAAATAAGTCATGAATGATTACTAATATTTTTTTAATTTTATGAGATATTTCATGCTAGTTGCCAAATGATGGTTCCCACATGTGTTAGGTGACTCACATGGGCTTCTAAGATCAGATCATTGGAGTGTATATATGTAACGACCCGCACTTTTTCGATCATACTATACTTATAAGATTAATATTTACATAAATTAAACCTTGCCAACATGATAAGCAATCCAATTTGTCGAGACTTATATTTCCGAAAAGAGTTTTACACAACGTTTGACCGTCTAGTTTGACCGATGATATCACGAACTATACAATATATGATAATTATACGTTTGTGTATATAAATGTATATATACATATTTAACATGATTAATAAATGTTTTAATATCTCATTTTGTATTAATAACAACAAGTTATATGTGTATTTTGAAACTACTAACTTAAGTTTTCAAAACGATAACTATACGTAACGTTATTTGACATAAATACTTAAGACATATAATGTTTATACATATATTGTATAAGTAATGTATTTAATCACTTTTAAAGACTTAAATACATAAAATCATATAAGTGTATTCACAAAAGATAGCTATATTTGAATCCTCATTCCATTTTTCACAAAATTTCTATACGTATACCTAGAGTATTTGTACTCGTATCATACCAAGCTCCTATACGTATTTACTAATAGTAAATACACATCAAAATCACCACCTAACCAGCCATTATTCATGCCATGAGGGCTAGGTAATTGAACTTGGAAGCAATTAGGACTAGATACATAAAATTATCACTTGAAATTTTGTCCATGTATACTAAAGGCCACGTTTTTTTTAGCTTATATGTATCATCATTTTCATTCATTTTAACTTCAAATTTCTTAAGCTAAACACACATTCTCTCTTACCCTTTGAACTCCATAACAATTCAGTAACTTACCAAGAAGATCTAGCCATAAAAACCTTACTTAAACACCATAAAGAAAACCATACAAAAACACTTCAAGAAAACCCTCCAAGAACACCAACTTACTCCCAATCTTTCATCCACTTCTATCACCCTTTTGATTCTAGCTTCTTACTCCTCTTTTACAGCAAACTTATCCAAGGAACTTGAGGTAGAATCTATGTTCATAACCTTATTCAATTCATATATATATAGCTATCTTATTTTGTGGTACAAAAGTTTAACAACAAGAACATAGTTTGAATGTTTTCAAACTTGTTTGCAAACTAAATAGATCCTTCTAACTTAACTTTTAAAATACTTCAAGACATGTAACATAACTTATTTATATGTTAATTTAACAAGGTAAAACTTGGTTTTTCAAAGTATAAGTATTTTTGGAAAAATGGTCATTAAATGATTTTGTTGTAACAAAATGTTTAACTTCATATGTTTCACTAATGTTTCACTTATGCCGTATGATTTTGAATACAAACCAAGGTATTTACAGTTCATAGTCTTAAAGAAGAACTCGATCCAAGAAGATGGCAATTTGAATCAACGAAAACGGATTTGTAACGAAGAAACTATGACCGAAACAAAATTGGTTATCCTAGATCATTTCAACTACGGGATCAATTGGAAAAAAATGATATAAATCACATATTTCTAAAATAACATGATATTTTATATATATGTACTTATAATTCAATTTTATATGGTTCAGGATCACCCGTAAACAACACGAGAAGATTAATCATAAGATCCCATGATTGTACGCAACACGTCATTTGACAACACCGGTACTTTATGTACGCAACACGTCATTTGACAACACCGGTACCATGGGTCAAGATTAATCTCGACCAACACATATACGATGGGGTTTTATTGATTTCGTTGGGGGTTTTATTTATTTCATTGCGGGTATATTAAACATCTAAAAATGAACCATTAAAATTGAATTACTAACATCGGACTGCTAACTACGGACTAAGGAATTATTCAAAGTATTAAAAGTATAACAAGTATATATTTATAACGTTTGTTTAAAAATGAAAACATATTGATATATTATATATGGATAGGTTTGTGATATCAACCGGAAGACCGAGACAAAATATATATATCATCAAGACAAGAGTGAGTATATAGTCCCACTTTTAAACTCTAAATATTTCGGGATGAGAATACATGTATTTTATGTTTTACATTATGGACACAAGTAACTGAAAAATATATTCTACGTTGAGTTGTACCACTGGCATACTTCCCTGTAGCTTGGTAACTAATATTTACAGCGGTAATGTAAACGCGAATCCTGTTGATAGATCTATCGGGCCTGACAACCCCAATCGGACTGGACGACCAGTATTCAACGGTTGCACAGTACTTCGTTTTGTGACTACACTTGGTACGGTGTAGTAAGATTTCATATTAAAGGGAATATGCGACGTGAAAATGTTAAGTATGGTTACCAAGTGCTCAACCACTTAGAATATTTTTATTGAAATGTTTATATACGAAATCTTGTGGTCTATATATATATATTGCTGCGCACTAAACCTATATCTCACCAACTTTATGTTGACGTTTTTAAACATGTTTATTCTCAGGTGATAATTAAAGCTTCCGCTGCATTATGTTGAATCTAAGCAGGATCATGCGTACTCATATTTGTGTCAAAAATAAAACTGCATATCCGAGGACGTGTGTTGTAAAATATGCTAGAAATCGTGTTGTTATTATCATTTGTAAAGTTTGTAAGTCGAAGATTATCGTTAAACGATAATCATCTTTTTATTGTCTAAAGCTTGTAACAAAAATAATGGTTTGGTTTGTAATGTATAATATATGCAGTTTTCCTTTTTAAAAATGTCGCATATAGAGGTCAATACCTCGCAATGAAATCATACGTTATCTAACACGTTCTTATGGTTAAGGACGGGTTATGACATGTGGTATCAGAGCGGTGGTCTTAGCGAACCAGGTTTGCATTAGTGTGTCTAACTGATAAGTCGTTAGGATACATTAGTAAGTCTGGACTTTGACCGGGTCTGATTTTAAAAACCATTGCTTATCACTATTGGTTAAAATTTATATGTAAATATTATATAAGTACTAATGGGTTAGTTGTTGTGTGATAGATGTCGAGCACAAAAATTGTTATCACAATCAACGACTCCGAATCAGAATCTTCAGATGGCGTTCCAGTCATTAACCTGTCCGATGACAAAAATGATATCCTTGGGGAAGACTCACAAATTCCGGATGAACCAACTATAGAGAACCCGGAAAGTGAACCCGAGGAGGAAAGTGAACCCGAGGAGGAAAGTGAACCCGAGGAGGAAAGTGAACCCGAGGAGGAAAGTGAACCCGAGGAAGAAATACAGGAAATTACAAAAGACGAGTTCGAACTAGGAAAGAAACGAAAGGCTAATGAATTAGAAAATCCAAATCCCGAGTTTAATGAGAATGATGTGGCACCAATTCCACTCAACACTACCACCCCTATTCCCGCTATTCCTATTCGTTCTGTCCCGGCATCCAGTTCTTCAGTCCCACAGCCAAAATATAGGCAGACAGTTAGGATAAGCGTTAAGCAAATCTTTGTGTCTAAACGTCCTAGAAAATAGATCAAACGATGCGCTGCTGTGTCAAACCATGGAACCGAATAATGTTTTGTATAATATTAATAGTGTGGTTTGCTTAATGTTCGATGTAAGATAAGCATATGTAAAATATTGAAGTATGAAATGCAATAATTTTCCATGGTTAAGTATTATTTAGATTGTAGTAATTGATTCTGTACTAAGCTATTAAGTATGAACATTAACGGGTAGGTACTACCCAAGATATAATTATAAAACGCTAATAAGAAGAAAAGGCTTTTATAATAATACCTAGTTCATATTATTAATAAGCTATAATGTACTATAAATACACACTACATCTATAATAATCCATGTGAATAATTATTTTCTTTCATTAGGAAATGGCGCGATTGAATCGAATGACGGAACAAGAACTCGAGGAACTCATCAACCAGCGAGTGAACGACAGAATGTTATGGGTTGAGGCTGCAAGAGCTGCTGCAGTTAATCCAAATCCTCGTGTAGGATGCTCCTACAAGACGTTCCAAGCTTGCAAGCCATCATCATTCAGTGGAACGGAAGGACCTATCGGTTTAACCCGATGGATAGAAAAGATGGAGACGGTGTTCAAAATCAGCGGTTGTGATGAAAAAGACATGACCAAGTTTGCATCGTGCACTTTACAAGATAGTGCACTCACATGGTGGAAGAATTATGTGAAGGCGGTAGGAGGAGATGTAGCTTATGATACTCCATGGGAAGAATTCAAAGCAATGATAATCACCGAGTATTGTCCAAGGAATGAGGTTATTAAGTTAGAAGATGAGTTACGAAGTTTGAAGGTGGTTGGTACTGAAATCACCAACTACAACCAGCGATTCATGGAATTAGTTTTGCTATGTCCTGAATATGTTCCAACAGAAGAACGGAAGATTGAAATGTACAAAGCTGGTTTGCCCAAAAAGGTCAAGGCAAATGTTACAGCATCGAAACCTAAGACAATTCATGAAGCTATAACCATGGCAAACGAGCTAATGGATCAGGTCATCATGGATAAGAAAGTATCCAATACTGATGTGAAGGTATCAGGTAACAAAAGAAAGTGGAATGGAAATTATGATCGAGGTAACCAACAACAATCTTTTAAGAAACAAGAAAACACGCAAGGTGCGGGTAGTGGTTTAAGCTTTGGTTATAAAGGACAAAATCCTTTATGCAACCGTTGCCACAAACATCACTTTGGTTACTGTAGTGTGTTATGCACCAAGTGTAATCGACAAGGTCATCTTGCGGAAGATTGTAAGGCTCTCGTTACAAATGGCAACAAGACTCCTGCCACCAACGCAAATAGAACTGCTTTGGCTACCATTACTTGTTTTGGTTGTGGAAAACAAGGTCACTATAAGAGTCAGTGCCCGAATCAGAATGGCGGACCTGCACGTGGAAGAGCGTTTGTTATTAATGCTAGAGAGGCACGAGAAGACCCGGAGCTTGTTACGGGTACGTTTACCATTAATAACTTATCAGCATCTATTTTATTTGATACTGGCGCCGATAGAAGTTACGTGTGTATAAATTTTTACACTAAATTGAATTGTTCATCATTACCTCTAGATGCTAAGTACATGATTGAGTTAGCTAATGGTAAACTAATTAAAGCCGATAAAATTTGTCGTGATTGTGAAATAAATCTAGCCGGAGAAACGTTTAAAATCGACTTAATACCCGTAGAATTAGGAGGTTTTGATGTAATAGTCGGCATGGACTGGATGTCCAAAATAGGAGCGGAAGTTGTTTGTGCCAAGAAGGCAATTCGTATTCCTGGTAAGGATAAAATACCGGTGATGATTTATGGAGAGAAGGGTAATTCAAAGCTAAAACTCATTAGCTGTTTTAAAGCCAAGAAGTGTTTAGAAAAGGGATGTTACGCTATTTTAGCACATGTTAATAAAGTCGAAAAGAAAGAAAAGTGCATCAACGACGTGCCTGTGGCAAGAGATTTTCCTGAAGTTTTTCCGGAAGAATTGCCGGGATTACCTCCATTTAGATCGGTAGAATTTCAAATAGAATTAGTACCAGGAGCTGCACCAGTGGCTCGTGCTCCATATAGACTTGCACCGTCCGAGTTAAAAGAACTTCAAAGTCAGTTAAAAGAATTACTGGACCGTGGATTCATACGACCGAGTACTTCACCGTGGGGAGCTCCAATTTTGTTTGTTAAGAAGAAAGATGGATCTTTTAGGATGTGTATAGACTATCGTGAATTAAATAAGTTAACTATCAAGAATCGGTATCCACTACCGAGAATTGATGACTTATTTGATCAATTGCAAGGATCATGTGTTTATTCAAAAATCGACTTAAGATCGGGCTATCATCAACTACGCGTCAAAGAAGAGGACATTCCGAAAACTGCTTTTCGGACACGTTATGGTCATTACGAATTTTTGGTTATGCCGTTTGGATTGACGAATGCGCCAGCTGTATTCATGGACCTCATGAATCGAGTTTGTAGTCCGTATTTAGATAAGTTTGTTATCGTTTTCATTGATGATATTCTTATCTATTCCAAGAGTGAGCAAGAGCATGAAGAGCATTTAAGGTTGATACTGGAGTTGTTGAGAAAAGAACAACTTTATGCTAAATTTTCTAAGTGTGCTTTCTGGTTGAAAGAAGTACAATTTCTTGGCCACGTTGTTAGTAGCAAAGGAATTCAGGTTGATCCAGCAAAAATTGAAGCCATTGAAAAATGGGAGACTCCTAAGACACCAATGCAGATACGCCAATTTTTGGGTTTAGCCGGTTATTATAGAAGGTTTATTCAAGATTTTTCCCGAATAGCTAAGCCGTTGACAGCGTTAACGCAAAAAGGGAAGAAATATGAATGGACCTCAGAGCAGGAGAACGCATTTCAAATACTGAAGAAGAAGTTAACTACGGCGCCTATTTTATCGTTACCAGAAGGGAACGATGATTTTGAAATATATTGTGACGCTTCGCGACAAGGTTTTGGTTGTGTTCTTATGCAACGAAAGAAAGTAATTGCATTTGCATCCCGACAATTGAAGATTCACGAGCGGAATTATACGACGCATGACCTAGAATTGGGAGCAGTCGTGTTTGCATTGAAGATGTGGAGACACTACTTGTATGGGGGTTAAATTCACTGTGTTTACTGATCATAAAAGCCTTCAACATATTTTTGATCAGAAACAATTGAACATGAGGCAACGTAGGTGGGTCGAGTTAATAAACGACTATGATTGTGAAATTCGTTATCATCCCGGGAAGGCGAATGTGGTGGCTGATGCTTTAAGCAGAAAAGAACGAGAACCAATTCGAGTACGAGCGATGAACATAAAAATTCGCATGAATCTCAACTCACAAATCAAAGAAGTTCAACGAGAAGCACTTACTAAAGAAAATATAGGAAATGAAATAATGAAGAAGTATGCGAAGCAACTCGTTATGCGGGAAGATGGAATTCGATATTTTGCAAATCGTATTTGGGTACCGAAGTTGGGTGGATTAAGGAAGTTGATATTGAACGAGGCACATAAGACAAGATATTCGATACATCCTGGAGTTGGAAAGATGTACCAAGATCTTAAGACGCATTATTGGTGGCCTAATTTAAAGACAGACGTAGCAACATATGTTGGGGAGTGTTTAACTTGTTCCAAGGTCAAAGCAGAACACCAAAAGCCGTCTGGGTTACTTCAACAACCAGAAATCCCAGAATGGAAATGGGATGGTATTACCATGGATTTCATCACGAAGTTACCAAAGACTGCCTGGGGTTACGACACCATTTGGGTGATTGTCGATCGTCTCACCAAGTCTGCACATTTCTTGCCTATAAAGGAAACGGATAGAATGGAGAAACTATTACGATTGTATATAAAGGAAGTTGTTTCAAGGCATGGAATACCTATTTCCATTATATCCGATCGTGATAGTAGATTTACCTCAAAGTTTTGGCAATCACTACAGGAGGCACTAGGAACTCGTTTGGATATGAGTACCGCATATCATCCACAAACCGATGGACAGAGTGAGAGAACGATTCAGACTCTCGAAGACATGCTCAGGGCATGTGTGATCGATTTTGGAAACGGATGGGATAAATATCTACCGTTAGCAGAATTCTCGTATAATAATAGTTATCATGCGAGCATTGGAGCTGCGCCATTCGAAGCATTGTATGGAAGGAAGTGTAGATCTCCTATCTGTTGGAATGAAGTAGGAGATCGACATTTAACTGGTCCCGAAATCATACACGAAACGACCGAGAAGATAGTACAAATCAAGGAGAGATTGAAAACAGCCCGTAGTCGCCAAAAGAGCTACGCCGATGTCCGAAGGAAACCATTAGAGTTTCAGGTCGGGGACATGGTTATGCTAAAGGTGTCACCTTAGAAAGGTGTAATACGTTTCGGCAAAAGGGGTAAACTGAACCCAAGATACGTAGGCCCGTTCAAGATCATCGAACGCATTGGACCGGTAGCTTATCGACTCGAGTTACCGCAACAACTCGCTGGAGTACATAATACCTTTCACGTCTCAAACCTTAAGAAGTGTCTTGCAAAGGAAGACCTCACCATTCCTCTTGAAGAAATTCATGTCGACGAGAAACTACAATTCGTCGAAGAACCAATCGAAATCATGGACCGTGAAGTTAAACAACTCAAACAGAGTAATATACCGATTGTTAAGGTTCGTTGGAATGCTAGAAGAGGTCCCGAGTTTACTTGGGAACGAGAGGATCAGATGAAGCAAAAGTATCCACACTTGTTTCTCGATGACGCAAAATAGGTACAATTTTAAAATTTCGGGACGAAATTTATTTAACGGGGAGGTAATGTAACGACCCGCACTTTTTCGATCATACTATACTTATAAGATTAATATTTACATAAATTAAACCTTGCCAACATGATAAGCAATCCAATTTGTCGAGACTTATATTTCCGAAAAGAGTTTTACACAACGTTTGACCGTCTAGTTTGACCGATGATATCACGAACTATACAATATATGATAATTATACGTTTGTGTATATAAATGTATATATACATATTTAACATGATTAATAAATGTTTTAATATCTCATTTTGTATTAATAACAACAAGTTATATGTGTATTTTGAAACTACTAACTTAAGTTTTCAAAACGATAACTATACGTAACGTTATTTGACATAAATACTTAAGACATATAATGTTTATACATATATTGTATAAGTAATGTATTTAATCACTTTTAAAGACTTAAATACATAAAATCATATAAGTGTATTCACAAAAGATAGCTATATTTGAATCCTCATTCCATTTTTCACAAAATTTCTATACGTATACCTAGAGTATTTGTACTCGTATCATACCAAGCTCCTATACGTATTTACTAATAGTAAATACACATCAAAATCACCACCTAACCAGCCATTATTCATGCCATGAGGGCTAGGTAATTGAACTTGGAAGCAATTAGGACTAGATACATAAAATTATCACTTGAAATTTTGTCCATGTATACTAAAGGCCACGTTTTTTTTAGCTTATATGTATCATCATTTTCATTCATTTTAACTTCAAATTTCTTAAGCTAAACACACATTCTCTCTTACCCTTTGAACTCCATAACAATTCAGTAACTTACCAAGAAGATCTAGCCATAAAAACCTTACTTAAACACCATAAAGAAAACCATACAAAAACTGAAAGGATCCGAAACTAATCATCCGGACATCGTCCATATAGATTAAAAACGAATTACAATAGTTGATAACATCGCGAGGTACTTGACCTCTATATGATACATTTTACAAACGTTGCATTTATTTCTTAAAGGCAATCTATTATTACATCGAGAGTTGACATATTAGCCTAACATTTTATAACAACCAAATGATCTAATCTGCCATTTTCATAACAATAGTCTTTAATGAACTTCAATGACTCGAATGCAACGTCCTTGTATCATAGCTTAAATGGTCCCAAGTAGTATCCTTAACATGAACTAATGCACAGCGGAAGACTTAATTCGTACCTGAGAATAACATGCTTTAAAACGTCAACATAAAGTTGGTGAGATATATAGGTTTGATGCTAGCAGCGTTATAACAATGGACCACAAGATTTCGTATATAATCATTTCAATAAAAATATTCTAAGTGGTTGAGCACTTGGTAACCATACTTAACATTTAATCACGTCGCATATTCCCTTTAATATGAAATCTTACTACACCGTACCAAGGTGTAGTCGCAAAACGAAGTACTGTGCAACCGTTGAATACTGGTCGTCCAGTCCGGTTGGGGTTGTCAGGCCCGATAGATCTATCAACAGGATTCGCGTTTACAATACCGCTGTAAATAACAGTTACCAAGCTACAGGGAAGTATGCCAGTGGTACAACTCAACGTAGAATATATTTTTCAGTTACTTGTGTCCATAACGTAAAACATAAAATACATGTATTCTCATCCCGAAATATTTAGAGTTTAAAAGTGGGACTATATACTCACTGTTGTCTCGAAGATATATATATTTTTGACTTGGTCTTCCGGTTGATATCACGAACCTATCCATATATAATATATCAATATATTTTCATTTTAAACAAACATCTCGTATATATATTTATAATACTTTTAATACTTTGAATAATTCCTTAGTCCGTAGTTAGCGTTTCGATGTTAGTAATTCAATTTTAATGGTTCATTTTTAGATGTTTAATATACCCGCAATAAATAAACCCCCAACGAAATAAATAAAACTCCCATAAAACCCCATCGTATATGTGTTGGTCGAGATTAATCTTGACCCATGGTACCGGTGTTGTCAAATGACGTGTTGCGTACATAAAGTACCGGTGTTGTCAAATGACGTGTTGCGTACAATCATGGGATCTTATGATTAATCTTCTCGTGTTGTTTACGGGTGATCCTGAACCATATGAAATTGAATTATGAGTACATATATATAAAATATCATGTTATCTTAGAAATATGTGATTTATATCTTTTTTTCCAATTGATCCCGTAGTTGAAATGATCTAGGATAACCAATTTTGTTTCGGTCATAGTTTCTTCGTTACAAGTCCGTTTTCGTTGATTCAAATTGCCATCTTCTTGGATCGAGTTCTTCTTTAAGACTATGAACTGTAAATACCTTGGTTTGTATTCAAAATCATACGGCATAAGTGAAACATTAGTGAAACATATGAAGTTAAACATTTTGTTACAAAAAAAAAAAAATCATTTAATGACCATTTTTCTAAAAATACTTATACTTTGAAAAACCAAGTTTTACCTTATTAAATTAGCATATATTTAAGTTATATTACAGGTCTTGAAGTATTTTAAAAGTTAAGTTAGAAGGATCTATTTAGTTTGCAAACAAGTTTGAAAACATTCAAACTATGTTCTTGTTGTTAAACTTTTCTACCACAAAATAAGATAGCTATATATATATGAATCGAACAAGGTTATGAACATAGATTCTACCTCAAGTTCCTTGGATAAGTTTGCTGTAAAAGAGGAGTAAGAAGCTAGAATCAAAAGGGTGATAGAAGTGGATGAAAGATTGGAAGTAAGTTGGTGTTCTTGGAAGGTTTTCTTGAAGTGTTTTTGTATGGTTTTCTTATGGTGTTTATGTAAGGTTTTTGAAGTTAGATCTTCTTAGAACTTTACTGAATTGTTGAAGGTGTTTAAGGGTTATAAGTGTGTGTGTTTTAGCTAGGAGATTGAAGTAGTAAATGAATCAAAATGATGATACATATATACTCCTAAAAATGTGATCTTTAAGGATAACATGACAAAATTTTAGTTTGTAATCTTATGTATTTGTCAAACAATAATACAAAAGCAATTACCTTATACCTAGGGTAGTAACAAGGGCTGGTTAGGTGGTGATTTGATGTGTATATACCAATAGTAAATACGTATAGAAGCTAGGTATGATACGAGTACAAATACTCTAGATATACGTATAGAAATTTTGTGAAAAATGGAATGAGGATTCAAATATAGCTATCTTTTGTGAATACACTTATATGATTTTATGTATTTAAGTCTTAAAAGTGAGTAAATACATTACTTATACGATATATGTATAAACATTATAAGTCTTAAGTATTTATGTCAAATAACGTTACGTATAGTTATCGTTTTGAAAACTTAAGTTAGTAGTTTCAAAATATACTTATAACTTATAGTTTTTGATACAAAATAAGATATTAAAACATTCATTAATCATGTTAAATATGTATATATACATATATATACGCAAACGTATAATTATCATATATTGTATAGTTCGTGATATCGTCGGTCAAACTAGACGGTCAAACGTTGTGTAAAACTCTTTTCGGAAATATAAATCTCGACAATTTGGATTACTTATCATGTTGGTAAGTTTTAATTTATGTAAATATTAATCTTATAAGTATAGAACGATCGAAAAAAAATGCGGGTCAACTTTAGGGTTTTTGCTTATCGTGTCGGAACCATATAGAGATTAGAGTTTAAATTTGGTCGGAAATTTCCGGGTCGTTACAGTACCCATCCGTTAAAGAAATTTTGTCCTCGAAATTTGGTAGAGGTTGTCATAAATAACCATAGGAATGTTTTCATGATGAATATGAGGTAATAATGAAATTTTATCATTATTGAAAGATTTAGATAAAACGATTTGGTTATGTGAGACGCACGAGCGAAGCTATCACAAAAAAAAAAATGAAATGAGTAAATATGGAATCGTTTTTAATCGATGACGTGGTTTAGAATTGATTTCCGGGATTTAAGGAATTTAGGAAAAATCTTACGTAATAAGATTTGGTTATTCGGCGATCAGAATCTTCTTTGATTTAATGCGGTAATCTGTTTCGATTTCTCTGTCGGATATTTCACTATAAATCCACCCCTTCGTTTCCTTATTTTTCACAACTCGCATCTTCTACTCTTTCTCCTTAATTCCTACTTTAAGGTATCCTTTGAAATGCTTCATCCCGTTCTGATTTTTGTTATACTTCTAACTTTTATATCTTTCATTCTTCTCTTCCATCTACCGCCAGAAGAATCTATTCACTTTTATGATTTTCTTGGAATTATAATATTTCTAATTCTCCCGTGTCTTTACGTCGCCATACGTATTGATATACATGGTTTGTAGTTTCTGGGTGGTTGTTGGGTTTGATATCTTTCCTTATACTTCGATGCTCCTGCTTCTGTTTTCCATAATCATTGTCATCCATAGTTAATATTCTCTCCTATTTGCTGTGATCTATACCCCAATTTCTATTTTGGGACTTTGTCCCTTCGTTTCTTCTTCCCGTCCTTGAGTCAAGCGATCAATAGTTCGGAATTCGTAGGTATAAAATTTGGAATGAACCTAGCTATTGGTTTTAGAATAAAATTGTAATGGCACGATCTTGATTCGTTAAATTACTCGAATATTCCGGAAAAATAGAACTATCAAGGTGATACGTTCTAATATGTTTGGAGACTTGATAGAATGTAAGAGCCGTGTAACATGGCACATGATGACGGTACTGTGAATCATCACATTCCATTAGAAACTTAACATGACTTACTGTAATATAATGAAGTTGATCAAGTTTCATTATATTATACTAATTCATGTATCAGTTCCCAACACTACTTCAAAACATTCCTATTTTAAACTTGAAGGTTTTAGAACTTAGAAACTAACACAGTTTCTTTTATATTGTAACGCAGATATTACGGAGAAATACATGATTTTGGATAAGAACAGTTGTGAGAATATCTCCAGAAATATGGAGGATATGTATAACAAAAGATATGAAGATATCTTATAATATCTAAGATAAGATGATGATGAAGAATATCATCGGGAAAGGTTTAGGATAAGGGGTAGGTTTTTTTTTTTTACTAATGGTTTCAGCAAGCACTGAATCGTTTGAATCCTTTGAAAGCAGATTCAGTTCTTGTGATTTATCTACATCCTCCTTCATACTTTGCTCAATCCGTTTTCCAGTTCCAACTCTCCTCTTTTTCTAAGCTTTACCAATACAATGTACTTCATCATTAAACTTTTGACTGTTAAAGTCGTTTACAGTTTTTTTTTTTCTGCTTCTTCAGCATTTCAAGAACTACTTCATAGTCTAGGATGTTTTTCAGAACTTCACATTCGAAAAATGTAATTCTTAGGGATAGTCGTTCTCGGTATAACTGGGAGAATTTCTACGAGATTTTCAAAATACTGATTGCGGGTTTCGCCAAAGAGATAACGAGTTGCTGGTACGTCTGCTGATGATGTTGTGAAAAAGGTTCTCCGGTAACAACGTCGAAAGGACAAAGTATAAATATCGAGATTATAATAGGAGTAGTCTCACTGAGAAGTCGAAGTGGAGCTGTGACAAAATTAGCTTCTTGAAAAGGAATCGTATGATTGTTTTTGATAATGAATGATAAGGAATTCGACGCGGATACGTTTTAACTATAACTTCGGTTTCGAAAATTTTTCAGGTGCATCACTGTATGCATAAATCTTTCTTCCGTAAACGAGGTGCGGCTGGTTCAACTTCTCGATCGAGGTGTTTTCAAGAATCATGAAAAGATTTGAATGAGGATTATAATTGTCGAAGTACAAATGAGGTTTAGGATGAAATCAAGTGGCAAAATTGAAGAATTGTTTAGTTTCATATGTTATAATCAACATTTTATTTCATTTTAATTGTCCAATGTTTCTTCTTTATGCCACTTGTTGGATTTGGATAGGTAAAAAAAAAATTCAAATATGAAATTTAAATGGAAATGGTTATTCTGGGGTGAACGGATACGTATATCGATGGTTGTAAGTAAAATAACAAATGACCGTTGAATCAGATTCAAGAATGTACAATATAACTTATTAATGTGAATTCTAAATATTCCTCGGGTACTACCCACCCGTTAAAATATTTTCATCATTATTAGTTTGTACGAAGGAATTTTTAATTACTATCTTTATGAAAATATACTTGCATATATATTTTCTTCAGAGATAATCATAGATTTAATGAGTCAATAAGATAATAAACTCATTTGATTTATCGTTAATTCTAGATTACATAATCTCTAAGACTTTAGAAATTACATAATCGTCATACGATACGTAAAGCGAAGATAATCGATGTAGAACGATATATAGAACGAAGATCATACTCGAAGTACAGATATTGAGTCGTGTGATGTTGATATTCGAGATACAGATTGTGATGTTGGTGACAAGAGTACTGTCGGCGTTGATGATGGTGGTATAGATTATGCTGCTGGTGCTGCTGCTGGTGTTTGTAACCTTCGCACCGTATTTTCTAAAGCCACTACCCGAGCGCGAAGCTCGTTGACTTCTTCTATTATACCGGGATGATTGACGGTTGGAACGAGCGAATGAACAAGATTCGAAATATGGGATAGTATGTAATCATGACGAGATACTCTAGAAATGAGCGAGAAAATGGTGTTTCGAATAGGTTCGCCGGTAAGTGCTTCAGGTTCATCGTTAAGAGGACAATTTGGTGGATGGAATGGATCACCTTCTTCTTGCCTCCAGAGATTTAGTATATTACGAACCCATCCCCAATTCATCCAAAATAGATGATGGGAAATCGGTTGATCCATTCCGGTAACGCTGTTCTCGGAGCTCGAATGGAAATCCATATCGGCGAAGCTATCGAAGTCGGAGGAATTTGAGCTGGATGAAGAATCCATCTTGTATGGTCGGAGAAATGAATTTTTGGTTTGGAATAGATTATAGGAGTTGGGTTTGGTACTCTTCAAAACATAATTTACATATGTATATATATAATATCAAAATCCCATGAATTACGGAGAATCTTTGAAATACGTCAGGCAATGTCTAGAGTAACAGATACGCTAGGATATGAATTTTTGTCTATACACTATCGATGCACTTAAATGCAATAAGACGTGTCTAGACTTAAGAATGATAAGCAGACAGTTCTCTAAGAATGATAAGCAGATGATTTCCGACTAGGATTGATAAGCAAAACTTTTGACAGGCAGACACGGTCAAAGTCCAGACTTACTTAATGTATCCTAACAACTACTAGTTAGACACACTAATGCAAGGCCTGGTTCGCTAAGACCAACGCTCTGATACCAACTGAAAGGATCCGAAACTAATCATCCGGACATCGTCCATATAGATTAAAAACGAATTACAATAGTTGATAACATCGCGAGGTACTTGACCTCTATATGATACATTTTACAAACGTTGCATTTATTTCTTAAAGGCAATCTATTATTACATCGAGAGTTGACATATTAGCCTAACATTTTATAACAACCAAATGATCTAATCTGCCATTTTCATAACAATAGTCTTTAATGAACTTCAATGACTCGAATGCAACGTCCTTGTATCATAGCTTAAATGGTCCCAAGTAGTATCCTTAACATGAACTAATGCACAGCGGAAGACTTAATTCGTACCTGAGAATAACATGCTTTAAAACGTCAACATAAAGTTGGTGAGATATATAGGTTTGATGCTAGCAGCGTTATAACAATGGACCACAAGATTTCGTATATAATCATTTCAATAAAAATATTCTAAGTGGTTGAGCACTTGGTAACCATACTTAACATTTAATCACGTCGCATATTCCCTTTAATATGAAATCTTACTACACCGTACCAAGGTGTAGTCGCAAAACGAAGTACTGTGCAACCGTTGAATACTGGTCGTCCAGTCCGGTTGGGGTTGTCAGGCCCGATAGATCTATCAACAGGATTCGCGTTTACAATACCGCTGTAAATAACAGTTACCAAGCTACAGGGAAGTATGCCAGTGGTACAACTCAACGTAGAATATATTTTTCAGTTACTTGTGTCCATAACGTAAAACATAAAATACATGTATTCTCATCCCGAAATATTTAGAGTTTAAAAGTGGGACTATATACTCACTGTTGTCTCGAAGATATATATATTTTTGACTTGGTCTTCCGGTTGATATCACGAACCTATCCATATATAATATATCAATATATTTTCATTTTAAACAAACATCTCGTATATATATTTATAATACTTTTAATACTTTGAATAATTCCTTAGTCCGTAGTTAGCGTTTCGATGTTAGTAATTCAATTTTAATGGTTCATTTTTAGATGTTTAATATACCCGCAATAAATAAACCCCCAACGAAATAAATAAAACTCCCATAAAACCCCATCGTATATGTGTTGGTCGAGATTAATCTTGACCCATGGTACCGGTGTTGTCAAATGACGTGTTGCGTACATAAAGTACCGGTGTTGTCAAATGACGTGTTGCGTACAATCATGGGATCTTATGATTAATCTTCTCGTGTTGTTTACGGGTGATCCTGAACCATATGAAATTGAATTATGAGTACATATATATAAAATATCATGTTATCTTAGAAATATGTGATTTATATCTTTTTTTCCAATTGATCCCGTAGTTGAAATGATCTAGGATAACCAATTTTGTTTCGGTCATAGTTTCTTCGTTACAAGTCCGTTTTCGTTGATTCAAATTGCCATCTTCTTGGATCGAGTTCTTCTTTAAGACTATGAACTGTAAATACCTTGGTTTGTATTCAAAATCATACGGCATAAGTGAAACATTAGTGAAACATATGAAGTTAAACATTTTGTTACAAAAAAAAAAAAATCATTTAATGACCATTTTTCTAAAAATACTTATACTTTGAAAAACCAAGTTTTACCTTATTAAATTAGCATATATTTAAGTTATATTACAGGTCTTGAAGTATTTTAAAAGTTAAGTTAGAAGGATCTATTTAGTTTGCAAACAAGTTTGAAAACATTCAAACTATGTTCTTGTTGTTAAACTTTTGTACCACAAAATAAGATAGCTATATATATATGAATCGAACAAGGTTATGAACATAGATTCTACCTCAAGTTCCTTGGATAAGTTTGCTGTAAAAGAGGAGTAAGAAGCTAGAATCAAAAGGGTGATAGAAGTGGATGAAAGATTGGAAGTAAGTTGGTGTTCTTGGAAGGTTTTCTTGAAGTGTTTTTGTATGGTTTTCTTATGGTGTTTATGTAAGGTTTTTGAAGTTAGATCTTCTTAGAACTTTACTGAATTGTTGAAGGTGTTTAAGGGTTATAAGTGTGTGTGTTTTAGCTAGGAGATTGAAGTAGTAAATGAATCAAAATGATGATACATATATACTCCTAAAAATGTGATCTTTAAGGATAACATGACAAAATTTTAGTTTGTAATCTTATGTATTTGTCAAACAATAATACAAAAGCAATTACCTTATACCTAGGGTAGTAACAAGGGCTGGTTAGGTGGTGATTTGATGTGTATATACCAATAGTAAATACGTATAGAAGCTAGGTATGATACGAGTACAAATACTCTAGATATACGTATAGAAATTTTGTGAAAAATGGAATGAGGATTCAAATATAGCTATCTTTTGTGAATACACTTATATGATTTTATGTATTTAAGTCTTAAAAGTGAGTAAATACATTACTTATACGATATATGTATAAACATTATAAGTCTTAAGTATTTATGTCAAATAACGTTACGTATAGTTATCGTTTTGAAAACTTAAGTTAGTAGTTTCAAAATATACTTATAACTTATAGTTTTTGATACAAAATAAGATATTAAAACATTCATTAATCATGTTAAATATGTATATATACATATATATACGCAAACGTATAATTATCATATATTGTATAGTTCGTGATATCGTCGGTCAAACTAGACGGTCAAACGTTGTGTAAAACTCTTTTCGGAAATATAAATCTCGACAATTTGGATTACTTATCATGTTGGTAAGTTTTAATTTATGTAAATATTAATCTTATAAGTATAGAACGATCGAAAAAAAATGCGGGTCAACTTTAGGGTTTTTGCTTATCGTGTCGGAACCATATAGAGATTAGAGTTTAAATTTGGTCGGAAATTTCCGGGTCGTTACAAAAACACTTCAAGAAAACCCTCCAAGAACACCAACTTACTCCCAATCTTTCATCCACTTCTATCACCCTTTTGATTCTAGCTTCTTACTCCTCTTTTACAGCAAACTTATCCAAGGAACTTGAGGTAGAATCTATGTTCATAACCTTATTCAATTCATATATATATAGCTATCTTATTTTGTGGTACAAAAGTTTAACAACAAGAACATAGTTTGAATGTTTTCAAACTTGTTTGCAAACTAAATAGATCCTTCTAACTTAACTTTTAAAATACTTCAAGACATGTAACATAACTTATTTATATGTTAATTTAACAAGGTAAAACTTGGTTTTTCAAAGTATAAGTATTTTTGGAAAAATGGTCATTAAATGATTTTGTTGTAACAAAATGTTTAACTTCATATGTTTCACTAATGTTTCACTTATGCCGTATGATTTTGAATACAAACCAAGGTATTTACAGTTCATAGTCTTAAAGAAGAACTCGATCCAAGAAGATGGCAATTTGAATCAACGAAAACGGATTTGTAACGAAGAAACTATGACCGAAACAAAATTGGTTATCCTAGATCATTTCAACTACGGGATCAATTGGAAAAAAATGATATAAATCACATATTTCTAAAATAACATGATATTTTATATATATGTACTTATAATTCAATTTTATATGGTTCAGGATCACCCGTAAACAACACGAGAAGATTAATCATAAGATCCCATGATTGTACGCAACACGTCATTTGACAACACCGGTACTTTATGTACGCAACACGTCATTTGACAACACCGGTACCATGGGTCAAGATTAATCTCGACCAACACATATACGATGGGGTTTTATTGATTTCGTTGGGGGTTTTATTTATTTCATTGCGGGTATATTAAACATCTAAAAATGAACCATTAAAATTGAATTACTAACATCGGACTGCTAACTACGGACTAAGGAATTATTCAAAGTATTAAAAGTATAACAAGTATATATTTATAACGTTTGTTTAAAAATGAAAACATATTGATATATTATATATGGATAGGTTCGTGATATCAACCGGAAGACCGAGACAAAATATATATATCATCAAGACAAGAGTGAGTATATAGTCCCACTTTTAAACTCTAAATATTTCGG
Organism: Rutidosis leptorrhynchoides; assembly: GCF_046630445.1. NCBI lineage: Eukaryota > Viridiplantae > Streptophyta > Magnoliopsida > Asterales > Asteraceae > Rutidosis > Rutidosis leptorrhynchoides. The sequence continues at coordinate 386,185,264 of NC_092335.1, forward strand.
GATGAGAATACATGTATTTTATGTTTTACATTATGGACACAAGTAACTGAAAAATATATTCTACGTTGAGTTGTACCACTGGCATACTTCCCTGTAGCTTGGTAACTAATATTTACAGCGGTAATGTAAACGCGAATCCTGTTGATAGATCTATCGGGCCTGACAACCCCAATCGGACTGGACGACCAGTATTCAACGGTTGCACAGTACTTCGTTTTGTGACTACACTTGGTACGGTGTAGTAAGATTTCATATTAAAGGGAATATGCGACGTGAAAATGTTAAGTATGGTTACCAAGTGCTCAACCACTTAGAATATTTTTATTGAAATGTTTATATACGAAATCTTGTGGTCTATATATATATATTGCTGCGCACTAAACCTATATCTCACCAACTTTATGTTGACGTTTTTAAACATGTTTATTCTCAGGTGATAATTAAAGCTTCCGCTGCATTATGTTGAATCTAAGCAGGATCATGCGTACTCATATTTGTGTCAAAAATAAAACTGCATATCCGAGGACGTGTGTTGTAAAATATGCTAGAAATCGTGTTGTTATTATCATTTGTAAAGTTTGTAAGTCGAAGATTATCGTTAAACGATAATCATCTTTTTATTGTCTAAAGCTTGTAACAAAAATAATGGTTTGGTTTGTAATGTATAATATATGCAGTTTTCCTTTTTAAAAATGTCGCATATAGAGGTCAATACCTCGCAATGAAATCATACGTTATCTAACACGTTCTTATGGTTAAGGACGGGTTATGACAATATACCAATAGTATATACATCTAAAAGCTGTGTATTGTATGAGTACGAATACGGGTGCATACGAGTAGAATTGTTGATGAAACTGAACGAGGATGTAATTGTAAGAATTTTTGTTAAGTAGAATTATTTTGATAAGTGTCTTGAAGTCTTTCAAATGTGTATGAATATATATTAAAACACTACATGTATATACATTTTAACTGAGTCGTTAAGTCATCGTTAGTCATTACTTGTAAATGTTGTTTTGAAACCTTTAGGTTAACGATCTTGATAAATGTTGTTAACCCATTGTTTATTATATCTAAAGAGATGTTAAATTATTACATTATCATGATATTATGATATATTAATATATCTTAGTATGATATATATACAGTTAAATGTTGTTACAACGATAATCGTTACATATATATCTCGTTTCGAAATCATTAAGTTAGTAGTCTTGTTTTTACATATGTAGTTCATTGTTAATACACTTAATGACATGTTTACTTATCATTTATCATGATTAAACATAGTGTATCAATATCTTAATATGATTCATATGTATTTAGTAAGACGTTGTTATAACGATAATCGTTATATATATCGTTTCGAGTTTCTTAATTCAATAAACTCAATTTTATGTATATAACTCATTGTTAAAATACCTAATGAGATACTTACTTATAATAATATCGTGTTAACTATATATGTAACCATATATATGTCATCTTATAGTTTTTACAAGTTTTAACGTTCGTGAATCACCGGTCAACTTGGGTGGTCAATTGTCTATATGAAACCTATTTCAATTAATCACGTCTTAACAAGTTTGATTGCTTAACATGTTAGAAACACTTAATCATGTAATTATCAAATTCAATTAATATAAATAAACATGGAAAAGTTCGGGTCACTACAGTACCTACCCGTTAAATAAATTTCGTCCCGAAATTTTAAGCAGTTGGAGGTGTTGACGTATCTTCTGGAAACAAGTGAGGGTATTTCTTCTTCATCTGATCTTCTCATTCCCAGGTGAACTCAGGTCCTCTACGAGCATTCCATTGAACCTTAACAATTGGTATCTTGTTTTGCTTAAGTCTTTTAACCTCACGATCCATTATTTCGACGGGTTCTTCGATAAATTGAAGTTTTTCGTTAATTTGGATTTTGTCTAATGGAATAGTGAGATCTTCTTTAGCAAAACATTTCTTCAAATTCGAGACGTGGAAAGTGTTATGTACAGCCGCGAGTTGTTGAGGTAACTGAAGTCGGTAAGCTATTGGTTTGACACGATCAATAACCTTGAATGGTCCAATATACCTTGGGTTTAATTTCCCTCGTTTACCAAATCGAACAACGCCTTTCCAAGGTGCAACTTTAAGCATGACCATCTCTCCAATTTCAAATTCTATATCTTTTCTTTTAATGTCAGCGTAGCTCTTTTGTCTACTTTGGGCGGTTTTCAACTGTTGTTGAATTTGGATGATCTTCTCGGTAGTTTCTTGTATTATTTCTGGACCCATAATCTATCTATCCCCCACTTCACTCCAACAAATCGGAGACCTGCGCTTTCTACCATAGAGTGCTTCAAACGGTGCCATCTCAATGCTTGAATGGTAGCTATTGTTGTAGAAAATTCTGCTAACGGAAGGTGTCGATCCCAACTGTTTCCGAAATCAATAACACATGCTCGTAGCATGTCTTCAAGCGTTTGTATCGTCCTTTCGCTCTGCCGATCAGTTTGTGGATGATAAGCAGTACTCATGTCTAGACGAGTTCCTAATGCTTGCTGTAATGTCTGCCAGAATCTTGAAATAAATCTGCCATCCCTATCAGAGATAATAGAGATTGGTATTCCATGTCTGGAGACGACTTCCTTCAAATACAATCGTGTTAACTTCTCCATCTTGTCATCTTCTCTTATTGGCAGGAAGTGTGCTGATTTGGTGAGACGATCAACTATTACCCAAATAGTATCAAAAACACTTGTAGTCCTTGGCAATTTAGTGATGAAATCTATGGTAATATTTTCCCATTTCCATTCCGGGATTTCAGGTTGTTGAAGTAGACCTGATGGTTTCTGATGCTCCGCTTTGACCTTAGAACACGTCAAACATTATCCTACGTATTTAGAAACATCGGTGATAATACTAAAAACGAACACATATTTCATAGCATTAACCCTCAAGAAAGACAAGCTTTTAGTTGCAGTTGTCCTATTTACAAGTAATATTCGTTTAAATATTAAAAGGTGAAGACAAAAGGCAGATTCGACGAATTGAAGACACAAAGGTCCAAAAAGCTAAAAAGTACAAGCTACAATTAAAAAGGTTCAATTTATTGATAAGAAACGTCTAAAAGTTACAAGAGAACGAGCCGCGAAATGCAAAGTTCAAAATATTAAATCGTACGAAAGGACGTTCGAAAAGCCGAAACCGGGACATGAACCAACTAATAACGCACGACGTAACGGACCGAAAGTTACAAATTAATTATGTATATAAATATAATATAATATATAATTAATTATATAAATTATATATATATATTATATTTATATAATAAAATCCGTCGGCAGTCAAAGTTCAAGGAATGTTAGGTGAAACTGGAGACTCCGCACTCGCGGAGTTTGAAGGTATAAAAACTCCACATTCGCGGAGTTTGTAGGCCTATAAAAGGTCACAAATTTTACTCGAATTTTACACCTCTTTTTCTACTTCCCTCTATATTATACATATACATATGTATCAATTATCACTTCAATTCGTAATATCAATTTGTAATTTTAATTTTAAGTTGGTAATAATAATAAGGGTAGATTAGTCGAATGTTTTAAGGTTTTGTAAGTCGGAACTCTGTCCGTGTAACACCGCGCTATTTTTAATCATTGTAAGTTATGTTCAACCTTTTTACATTAATGTCTTGTAGCTAAGTTATTATTATGCTTATTTAAGACGAAGTAATCATGATGTTGGGCTAAAATATTAAAACGGGGTAATTGGGCTTTGTACCATAATTGGGGTTTGGACAAAAGAACGACACTTGTGGAAATTAGACTATGGGCTATTAATGGGCTTTATATTTGTTTAATTAAATGATAGTTTGTTAATTTAATATAAAGATTTACAATTGGACGTACCTATAAATAACAACATACACTCGATCGGACACGATGGGCGGGATATTTATATGTACGAATAATCGTTCATTTAACCGGACACGGGAATGGATTAATAGTTAATAGACTTATTAAAACAGGGGTGAATTATGTACAAGGACACTTGGCGTAATTGTTACAAAGTATTAAAACCTTGGGTTACACGCAGTCGATATCCTGGTGTAATTATTAAACAAAGTATTAAGACCTTGTTACAGTTTAAATCCCCAATTAGTTGGAATATTTGACTTCGGATATAAGGATAATTTGACGAGGACACTCGCACTTTATATTTATGACTAATGGACTGTTATGGACAAAAACCAGACGGATATATTGAATAATCTAGGACAAAGGACAATTAACCCATGGTAATAAACTAAAATCAACACGTCAAACATCATGATTACGGAAGTTTAAATAAGCATAATTCCTTTATTTTCATATTTAATTGCACTTCTAATTATCGCACTTTTATTTATTGTCATTTTATTTAATTGCACTTTTAATTATCGTTCTCTTTAATTATCGCAATTTTATTTTATCGCACTTTTATTTATCGCAATTTCATTATCGTTATTTACTTTACGCTTTAAATTAAGTTATATTTATTTCTAATATTTTACATTAGGTTTTAACTGCGACTAAAGTTTTAAAATCGACAAACCGGTCATTAAACGGAAAAAACCCCCTTTTATAATAATAATACTACTTATATATATTTTTGTATTTTTACAATTATAAGTTAAAAATATAGCGTTAAGCTTAGCTAAAGTTCCCTGTAGACGAACCGGACTTACTAAAAACTACACTACTGTATGATTAGGTACACTGCCTATAAGTGTTGTAGCAAGGTTTAGGTATATCCACTCTATAAATAAATAAATAACTTGTGTAAAATTGTATCATATTTAATAGTATTTTCTTGTAAAAATATAAACTATTTTATACACCACATCGCACACATCAAGTATTTTTGGCGCCGCTGCCGGGGAAAGTTAAACGCCGAAAGCGCAACGCTAATAAAAAATAGATTTTTTATTAAAGTTTTAATTACGTTTTTGTATAAATACGCTTTAAATATTAAAAATACAAAAATATAAAAAAAAATATCTATATAATTTTTAAGAATTTGTTTAAAATCTATAAAATTATTAAGTATTTATATTTCTATTTTAGTTTTTATTTATTTTATATAAATACTTTATATATATATATAAAGCAGAAAATAAAATAAAAAGTATAATAAAAAAAAACAGAACCTGTCGAATTTTTTGGCCTGCACCTCATTTGAACCTGCACTTTCCGCACTCGCGGAGTTTGGGGGTATCGTAAATCCTGACTCGCGGAGCCCCTCTGACAGGTCAAACCTGGTACAGCATTAATTACGAATTTAAGGTTAAAATTTAATTATTATTAATTATAATTAGGTTTAATTTAATTTAATTAATTTAGTTTAATTAATTTTGTATTTTAAGTTTTAATTAGTTTTATAAAATTAATACTTTTATAAATAATAATATAAAAATAATATTTTTAATAAAAATTGTATCTTTTTGCAACTTTAAGTTTATTTTTATATTTTGTATCTTTTTATTTGTTTTAGCATAATATTTGTATTTTTCGCTTGTATTTAGTTCTAAGTTATAGTTTTTGCCATATTTATTTTTATTTCTACATTTTTAGGCTTTGCCGTAAAATCCCTTAAGTGCTTTTTCTTTAGACTAAGATTTAGGTGCTTTAGAATTTTGCGACGCCGTTTTTATATTTTAGTACTTTTTAAGTTATTGCCGTTTTGGATATAGTATTTCTTGTAAGCTATAATATTTTTAGACGCAACTTTTAATTCTTAGTTTTTAGTTCCTTTTTAAGTTTCGACGCGCTACTTTCTTATTTTTATTTTTCAACGCCTATTATTTTTTGACCTTTTATTTTTTGACGTTTTTCGACGCGATCTTTTTCTTTCTTATTTCTCGCCGCTCTAGATTTTAGGACATAGACTTTTCTATTTCTTCTCTAAAATTTCTTTAAATTTCAACGAAAAATTATTTTAAGCGGATAAATTGATAGACATCCAAAATTTTCTGGTTCGTAGTAATAGTTGGATTTGTTAGTGGCGAGTTGTGGGCTTCTGATTTAAAGGGTCCTGGTTACCTGCTGCATCTATTGGCTATTCGAAATGTGGGCAAAATCAGAAAAGTCTATTAATTTGATAACTTATACAATTTTTATCTTTTATAACTAATAGGATATTCAGTGAATGCACCGCGCAAAACGTTCACCACCTTTTGTACGTTCACCACCTGTAACTCGATCAAGACATTTAGCCAACATTGTTGCCGTTGATTTTTATTTAGAATCGTCATCTAGTCGACCAAGTACTCCAATTCAAATTTCCGATAATCCATTTTTTGAACCCGACCTCACAATTGAGAATCCGGAAGATATTCAGGGACAATTTAGAGATCCTGAACCATTAATCTTTCCTCCGGAACCACCAATCATTCAAACAGAGATTGTTGAGGAACCAACCATTAAATCAGAATCCTATAGTGATTCAGATTCAACAGATTCAATCATGAAAAATCTGGAACCTCTAAGTATGGAAGACCGAATGCGAGCTAAACGCACTGGCCAAGGTCACGTAATTACTTAACCAGACATTAATATGCCAAATTATGAAATCAAAGGACAAATCCTACACATGGTAACTAATCAATGCCAATTTAGTGGTGCGCCGAAGGAAGATCCAAATGAACATCTTCGAACCTTTAATAGGATCTACACTCTATTTAAAATCCGAGAAGTGGAGGATGAACAGATATATCTCATGTTATTTCCCTAGACTCTAAAGGGAGAAGCCAAAGATTGGTTAGAATCGTTACCTGAAGGGGCGATTGATACATGGAACGTTTTAGTTGAAAAATTTCTTAAACAATTCTTTCCGGCATCTAAAGCCGTTAGACTTCAAGGATAAATTGTTACGTTCACACAAAAGCCAAATGAAACTCTATATGAAGCGTGGACAAGATTTGGAAAGTTATTGAGAGGATGTCCGCAACATGGTTTAGACACTTGTCAAATAGTACAAATATTCTACCAAGGATGCGACATCACTACAAGGAAAGACATATATATAGCACCTGGTGGTTCTATTATGAAGAAAACCTCAACTGATGCTTACAAAATTATTGATAACACTGATTCCCACTCACATGAGTGGCACCAAGAAAAAGATATCGTTAGATCATCTAAAGCAGCTAGAGCCGATTTTAGCCATGACTTAGATTCCATTTCCGCAAAGATAGATGCTGTCGAGAGACGAATGGAAAAGATGACCAAAGATATTCACTCAATACGAATTAGTTGTGAGCAGTGTGGAGGACCACATTTAACAAAAGATTGTCTCAGTATTGAACAAACAATGGAACAAAGAGAGAATGTTTCGTACATGAACCAAAGGCCTGGAAATAATTATCAGAATAATTATCAACCGTCAAGACCAATTTACAATCAAAATCAGAATTATAACCGAAATGTTCCATACAACAACCAACAAGGTACTAGCAATCAACAAGTATCCAATAATACTTACAATCAGCAAAGACCTATTTTTCAAAATAAACCACTACAAACCGATGATAAAAAGCCAAATTTTAAAGACATGATGTCAAAGCTAGTTGAATCTCAAACTCAATTTTTCACATCTCAGAAACAAACCAATGAACAAAATGCTCAAGCATTTAGAAATCAACAAGCTTCTATTCAAAATCTGGAACAAGAAGTGAGCAACCTAGCAAGGTTGATAGGTGAAAGAAAACCGGGAAGTTTACCTAGTGATACAAATGCTAACCCCCGGAATGAAACAGCTAAAGCCATTACCACAAGAAGTGGTATCACACTTAAACCACCTGAAATACCTGTAATTTCTGATGAAGCTATTCCTACTCCACAAGAACCACAACCTGAACAAGATAAGGAAACAAAACCGGTAGTTGAAAAGGTTAATGAAGATAACACAGTTAAAGCTAAACCTTATGTTAAACCATACCAACCACCACTTCCTTACCCTAGTAACATGAGAAAAGAGAAACTTGAAGCCGAGCAATCCAAATTCTTGGATATGTTTAAACAAATAAATGTAAATCTTCCTTTCATTGATGTGATTTCAGGAATCCCTAGATATGCTAAATTCTTGAAAGATCTAATCACAAATAGAAAGAAAATGGAAGAACTCTCGGCTGTTACTATGAATGCTAATTGTTCTGCAGTGCTATTAAATAAGATACCAGAAAAACTTTCAGATCCAGGAAGTTTCACAATTCTATATTTTCTGGGTAGTCTTAGTTCAATAGAAGCATTGGCAGACTTAGGTGCTAGTATAAGTTTAATGCCGTATTCACTATACGCTAAACTAGACCTTTGAGAATTGAAACCAACACGAATAAGCATATAACTAGCCGATCGATCAGTCAAATATCCTAGAGGGATAATGGAAAACATGCTAGTTAAAGTTGGTACTTTAGTATTTCCAGTAGATTTTGTTATTCTGGACATGGAAGAAGATTCTCGAGTTCCTCTCATATTAGGAAGACCATTCTTAAACACGGCTAAAGCAATAATAGATGTGTTTGGTAAGAAGCTGACCCTAAGTATAGAGGACGAGAGTGTTACTTTTTCTGTTGATAGAGCAATGCAACAACCGCAATCTGCAGATGATACATGTTATTATATTCAAACTATAGATTCACATGTAGAATTGTTAGAAGAATTTCCAGAATTACAAGGAACAGGAGAATGTTCTTTAGGAGAAGGAACTGAACCAATTGATGAAACTGAAATGTTAGCTACACTTATGGCTAATGGATATGAACCAACAACAGAAGAAATTCAAATGCTAAAAGAAGAAGACAGGTATCGATATAAATCATCGATAGAAGAACCACCGACATTAGAGTTAAAGCAACTTCCAAACCATTTGGAATATGCTTATTTACATGGTGAATCTGAATTACCTGTAATAATATCGTCTTCTCTTACTGAAAATGAAAAATCTCAACTCATTTCTGTGCTAAAAGCTCATAAACCAGCTATTGCATGGAAAATTCATGATATTAAAGGAATAAGTCCTTCGTATTGCACTCATAAAATCCTTATGGAAGAAGGTCATAAAACGTATGTGCAACACCAACGAAGACTAAATCCGAATATGCAAGATGTTGTTAAGAAAGAAATTATTAAACTGCTTGATGCAGGTTTAATTTATCCAATTTCTGATAGTCCATGGGTAAGCCCAGTTCAATGCGTACCTAAGAAGGGTGGCATGACTGTCATTACAAATGAGAAAAATGAGCTTATTCCTACTAGGACTGTAACAGGATGGCATGTTTGTATTGATTATAGAAAATTAAATGACGCCACCAGAAAAGATCACTTTCCCTTACCTTTTATTGATCAAATGTTGGAAAGATTAGCCGGAAATAGTTACTATTGTTTTCTTGATGGTTTTTTCGGATATTTTCAAATTCCAATAGCACCCGAGGACCAAGAGAAAACCACGTTCACGTGCCCTTATGGTACTTTTGCTTACAAATGCATGCCATTTGGACTTTGCAATGCCCCTGCAACCTTTCAAAGGTGCATGATGGCAATTTTTCACGACATGATAGAAGAATGCATGGAAGTTTTTATTGATGACTTTTCAGTCTTCGGTGATACATTTGAATCATGTCTAGTTAATCTTGAATGAATGCTTATTAGATGCGAACAATCAAATCTAGTTCTTAATTGGGAGAAATGCCATTTCATGGTTAAAGAAGGCATCGTTCTTGGTCATAAAATTTCAAAGGAAGGAATTGAAGTGGATAGAGCTAAAGTAGATGTAATTGCTAAACTTCCACATCCCACCAATGTTAGAGGAGTTAGGAGTTTTCTAGGGCATGCCGGTTTTTACCGACGTTTCATAAAAGATTTTTCTAAAATTGCCACTCCTATGAACAAACTCCTTGAAAAAGATGCTCCATTCATCTTTTCAGATGAATGTATCAAATCTTTTAATATTCTTAAAGAAAAACTCACTAATGCGTCGATTATGATAACTCCAAATTGAAATCTACCATTTGAACTAATGTGCGATGCAAGTGATTTTGCAATGGGAGCCGTTTTAGGACAAAGGATTGAAAAACAATTTCAACCTATTTATTATGCTAGTAATACGTTACAAGGAGCACAAACAAATTACACAACTACTGAAAAAGAACTCCTTGCCATTGTCTTTGCTTTTGATAAATTTCGTTCATATCTCGTTCTAGCTAAAACGGTGGTCTATACTGACCATTCTGCTATTAGATACCTATTTTCGAAACAAGATGCCAAACCAAGATTAATCCGTTGGATTTTACTTTTACAAGAATTCGATATTGAAATCCGAGATAAAAAGGGAGCAGAAAATCTCGCCGCTGATCATCTTTCTCGACTTGAAAACCCTGAATTAGAAGTTCTGAAAGATTCGGCCATACAAGACAACTTTCCTGATGAATATCTATTGAAGATAGATTATAATAAAATTCCATGGTTTGCAGACTATGCAAACTACTTAGTATGTAGATTCCTTGAAAAAAGGGTTGTCGTACCAAAAACGAAAGAAATTCTTTAGTGATATAAAACACTATTTCTGGGAAGATCCACATTTGTTTAAAAGTTGTCTTGATGGAATAATACGCCGATGTGTATTCGGAAATGAAGCCAGTCAAATCTTAAACCATTGTCACACAGGACCCACAGGAGGGCATTATGGGCCTCAACTTACAGCAAGAAAAGTTTACGATGCGGGATTCTATTAGCCTACAATTTTCAAAGACGCACACCTTCTTTGCAAATCCTGTGATGCTTGTCAAAGGGCCAGAAAAATAAGTCAACGTGATGAAATGCCACAAAATGTCATTCAAGTATGTGAAGTATTTGACATTTGGGGTATTGACTTTATGGGTCCATTTCCAAAATCTCATAATAATCTCTACATTCTCGTTGCCATTGATTATGTATCTAAATGGGCGGAAGCACAAACTCTCCCAACTAACAATGCACGAGTTGTAGTCAACTTTTTAAAACGTCTTTTTGCAAGGTTCGGAACACCAAAAGCTTTAATATGTGATCGGGGTACTCATTTTTGTAATAATCAACTTGAGAAAGTTCTTAAAAGATATGGAGTAACTCATAAAATCTCCAGCGCTTATCATCCACAAACAAGTGGACAAGTTGAAAATACCAACCGAGCTTTAAAATGTATTCTATAGAAAACCGTAGGATCAAATCCGAAGGAATGGTCCATGAAATTGGAGGATGCACTCTGGGCTTTTAGAACAGCCTACAAAACTCCAATTAGAATCACACCTTTTAGACTCGTTTACGGAAAAGCTTGTCATCTTCCAGTAGAAATTGAACACAAAGCATTTTGGGCTTTGAAGACATGCAATCTTGATTTATATGAAGCTGGACGTCTACGGTTAAGTCAATTAAACGAATTAGAAGAATTAAGACATGAAGCATACGAAAATTCGTTAATCTATAAGGAAAGAACGAAGAAATGGCATGATAAAAGAATCAGAAGATCAAAAGAATTTAAAGAAGAAGACAGAGTTCTTCTTTTCAATTCACGATTTAAGCTATTTCCTGGAAAATTGAAATCAAGATGGTCTGGACCATTCATAGTCAAAAGAATTTTCCAGTACGGAATGGTAGAATTAATAAATTCAAATGGGATTGAATTTAAAGTTAATGGTCACAGAGTTAAACATTACATAGATAATCCAATGGAAGTTGACAACGAAGTTAATCACAATTTCAACACCACAGCTAACTAAGTGTAGGGAGGTACGAATCTTTTAAGAATAATATGTATTTCTGTTAGAGTTAGATATTCTGTTTTCGTGTAGTTCTCGAGAATGGAATCTGAATGGTCTTTCCCTAGCAGACCCTAAAGAACTAGTCTTCTCCCTCCATTCTGAATTTTTATTTTTTTTAGGTTTTACGAGATGAAGACTTCCTGTGAACTAAACCATGGTCTAATGCTACACGCTTTGATCACTAAACGTAATAATGACACACTCCCGAGTGACCTGGTATCAGTAATAAGAGCCAAATTGGACGGAGTAAGAAAAGAATCCAGGAACGAAAATAATAAGTTACAATTTGGTAAAGGAAAATCAAAATCCGCAGCGAAAAGAAGAGCACGACACCTTGAAAGATGTCACAAATGCGGAAAATGGTCACACGAAGGAAAATGCTCGACGAATCTCGAAGAAAAATCGTTGAATGCTCGAGGTTATGCCTATGTAGCTATGGAAAACCAATTAGTCCGACTATCTTATGAGTGGGCTAAAGCAGGTCACTGAGAATTCTATCTCACAGGTAAGTATGTACAGTTTTTATTTTTATTTTATTGCTTTTAACCTTTTGATAATAAACGCTAAATTGTTCGCTATAAAGTATTAAATTGATACTCAATAAAATTAGGTTTGCAACCGAAATTATTGATATCATACAAAAATTTATTACATCACTGCGAAATTTACCATTTATTCTTAAGGTATAAATATCTTTAATCAATCAAACCAAAATACTTTAAAAATTCGTCAGGAGTAAAACTAGGTAATATAGCCGAAATTACTTTACTGAAAAGAGGGGCGTATATTTTTGATAATATTTGATTGATTAAAGTGGGATAAAAGACCAAAAAGATTTTTAATTTTATTTTTACTTTGTTTTTTAAAATTAATATTAAATTAATATTGTAAATTTTTATAAATCGATATAATTAAGTTTGTAAATATTTTAAAAATTAATATTTTCAATATAAGTTTGTAAAACTAAAAATATTAATGATATTTATATTAATTTTTAATTTTATGCATTTTAAATATTAGTTTGGTGTGAATTTAAAAACAAAAATTTACTTTATTTCACTAAGTTAAAATTTGATATTTAAAATTCGTCGTGAGTTGAAGACTAGGTCATTGAACTGAAATTGTTTTACCCGAGGTCAGGACGAGAACTTTTATTATCATTATTTTTAATCTTATTGATCTAAGGTATGCCAAAAACATTTTAAAAAAAAAACCCAAAAATCTTTGCTTTTAAAACCGCGCTTAAAAATGACAAATTTTAAAATTTTGTCGAGGGACGGACTAGGACAACGATCCGAAACGCCCTCATTCTTAAAAGAAACAAATTTTTAAAATTTATTAATTTATGTTTTATTAAGTAAAGGTTTTTATTAAAAAAAAGGCCAATATGATGGGAAACTTTGATAAAATTTAAATCATTTTTCTATGCTAATCACCCTCAATAATTTAAATTGTTACTGATTTCTTGCAAATGAGGGCATTGCAAGATCTTAAGTGTGGGAAGGGGTTAAATTCTTTCGGATTTTTAAAATTTTTTGATTTAAACACTTGGTTACCATTAAAAATACTAGTAACGCAGTAGTTGTATTAGAATCTAGTGCTCTCTGATAATCAAAAACAGCCCTAGTCTTATATACTGACTACCCAATTCTAGTAAAAATTTTCAAAATTTTCAATTAAATGAACTCAAAATCATGTTTATACATATTTATGAACGATAAAACTAGGTGTTAACACCGAAATTATTGTTACCTCAGAAAGGACATAAATTGAGAAACAACCTAAAATGTTAGAATTCATTTAAAATGGAATAGAGGACAATAAAAAGGCAAATAAAGGAAAATAAAAGGCAAGTGTGGGAAAAATTTACCAAGTTATTTAAAACATACATCACATATTTCTGTAACAAATAATTAAAGATACTTTTGCTTTGGACTAAACTAATCAGTTTTACCAAATTTACTGTAATATATTTGAAAGAAAGATGGATCTACACGATGAATCAATTCCATCATTAAAAGGAAGTAAAGTCTTCCGAAAAAGACACGCGCTTCTTGATTTAGGTCAGGAAGTTGTCGTCCAGACCAGCTGTAGAGTCTACGAAAAACCTTGAAAAGTTTTCTCGAAAATCAGCTGGAAATCCACGGACCTCAGCATCAAACAGGGTCGCCAAGTGGTCAGACTTATCCTAACCATGAGAGGATCTGTCTCGTAAAATGGGGAGGGTACCGTGCAAATTAGCTTGATAAGACTAATGAATCAGATCTCCAGAAAGGATAATCTCCTTAAAGATTAAAAATCAGCTTTTAAGCCTGATATTACTCAATCCTTGAGATTGACTTTAAAGATTGAGAATTACAAACTCATGGAATTCGATGATATCTAAACTCGAGCTTGAACGAGAAAATATTTTGATCAAAATTACAAACCGATTTGTTTTCTGAAAACCCATTTTCAATGCGTTCATTACTATTGAACGTAAAATCCTAGGAATTCACCTGGAATTCATTAGGTCACCTGAACCAAACCGGGTGTCAACCGTAAGAACGGTGGTTGCATAGTATGGTCGAAGACAGGACCTTGTGCCAGACCGAAAAACCATAAGGTGAGCTTTACTATTGCTCCTACAAAGGATAGTAATTGCATCATACACATTATAGACTATAATTAAAAGCATGTCAGGGGACATTGCCTCAACAGTTGCTTGTTCAACGCTTTCCTTTACAACCAGACGGTAGTTTATCGAAAGGTAATATACGGAGCAAGTATACTAGACGTGTTGTTTTCCCAATACAAGGTTAGCAAGTGGGTGACACAAAACCGCAAGTTTTGAGCTAAAATTTTCAAATCTAAAACCCACAAAAAGATTTTGCAAACACCGATGAAGGGTTATTCCAGAAAACTTATCTAGGGTAAAAGCTAGATTAAATTTTCAAAAGATCAAATGATTTCATAAAGATCTAATTTCCTAACGGATCTAAATTTTTATAATCATGTGGGACTGTAAACCACATCGTTACTATCATTGTTCATACCGCCGTATTGAAATCACTGATGTACAAAGTGTGAAGAATAAAGAAGTGATTCATGTATATTTTCATTTCAAGACTATATTGCTTGAGGACAAGCAACGCTCAAGTGTGGGAATATTTGATAATGCTAAAAACGAACACATATTTCATAGCATTATCCCTCAAGAAAGACAAGCTTTTAGTTGCAATTGTCCTATTTACAAGTAATATTCGTTTAAATATTAAAAGGTGAAGACAAAAGGCAGATTCGACGAATTGAAGACGCAAAGGTCCAAAAAGCTAAAAAGTACAAGATACAATTAAAAAGGTTCAATTTATTGATAAGAAACGTCTAAAAGTTACAAGAGAACGAGCCGCGAAACGCAAAGTTCAAAATATTAAATCGTAAGAAAGGACATTCGAAAAGCCGAAACTGGGACATGAACCAACTAATAACGCGCGACGCAACGGACCGAAAGTTACAAATTAATTATGTATATAAATATAATATAATATATAATTAATTATATAAAATATATATATATAAATATATAATATATATATATATATATATATATATATATATATATATATATATATATATATATATATATATATATATTATATTTATATAATAAAATTCATCGGCAGTCAAAGTTCAAGGAATGTTAGGTGAAACTGGAGACTCCGCACTCGCGAAGTTTGAAGGTATAAAAACTCCACACTCGCGGAGTTTGTAGGCCTATAAAAGGTCACGAATTTTACTCGAATTTTACACCTCTTTTTCTACTTCCCTCTATATTATACATATACATATGTATCAATTATCACTTCAATTCGTAATATCAATTTGTAATTTTAATTTTAAGTTGGTAATAATAATAAGGGTAGATTAGTCGAATGTTTTAAGGTTTTGTAAGTCCCAACTCTGTCCGTGTAACACCGCGCTATTTTTAATCATTGTAAGTTATGTTCAACCTTTTTACATTAATGTCTTGTAGCTAAGTTATTATTATGCTTATTTAAGACGAAGTAATCATGATGTTGGGCTAAAATATTAAAACGGGGTAATTAGGCTT
The DNA here is from genome assembly GCF_046630445.1 of Rutidosis leptorrhynchoides. Taxonomy (NCBI): domain Eukaryota; kingdom Viridiplantae; phylum Streptophyta; class Magnoliopsida; order Asterales; family Asteraceae; genus Rutidosis; species Rutidosis leptorrhynchoides. The sequence goes on from NC_092335.1 coordinate 386,201,175, forward strand.
TGTACCATAATTGGGGTTTGGAAAAAAGAACGACACTTGTGGAAATTAGACTATGGGCTATTAATGGGCTTTATATTTGTTTAATTAAATGATAGTTTGTTAATTTAATATAAAGATTTACAATTGGACGTACCTATAAATAACCACATACACTCGATCGGACACTGTAACGACCCTGGATTTTCAAACGTTTATTTATTAATAATTATTATTATTAATACTTGTGTTTTATTGAATGTATAGTTTATATACATTTACTTGTTATCGCGATTAACTTTGAATGTCCCGACACGTCTTTGTGACACACATAACTTTCACGAATAATATTTTAAATATTATTTACATTCATGATTGACTTTTATTAATCATTTTTAATTAACTAATGTTACTAGTTAATTACTTGGGACTTTATTAGTATTAATGAACTTTTACTTGGATTATTATTTATTTGGACATGGACTTGTGTTAATGGACTTAGAAGCCCACTATACTACTCTTAATGGATTAATTAGGAGCCCTTTTGTTACAAGTAGTCCATTATGATACAACTAGATAGATTAACTTAGCAAAGAATCTAGTAACAACATACTTGCAACTTATCCCCATGAAAACACCCCTAATTACCAACTTTTGAGCCATAAACATGCAAGAGACTTGTGGACAATTTTCTTCCCCCTCCCCTTTGAAAAGCCGTCGGCCTAGATGGCCTAGGAGTTCGTTTTTGGTTTCAAATTTTGTTAACTTATGCACTAGTAACTCTTCCCATATCTCACACACTTCATTCAATACTTCTCATTTTCTTTTTTTTTTTCTCTCAACTAGTAAGTTACATGAACTATGCTCTACCTTCTTTCTTTCCCTCTAAAACCGTAGCAACAACCCTCTTTATCATCATCATTGGTTTGTTTTATCACTTGTTCTTGGTTGTTGTTTAGTTACTTGTCTTTGTTGATTGTTACTTACTAGTTACAAGAATCAAACTACCTAGTTTAATTCTTCACTTTATCTTGTTCATACAAGAACATACAAGAACATAAACTCTCTAGTTTATGTTCTACATTTAATGTTTTAAAAGATTAAAGTTCATGAGTTGTAAATCATTACTTGAAGTTCATGTGGTAAACTTTAAAGTTTACTTCCTTAAAGATCAAGACTTTGGCTTGAATCTTTAAAGTATGAACAACCATGAACTAGCTACTTGTTTATCTAGCTTATTTCTTAATTTCTTGCTCTTATAAATTCGTGATTCATGTGGTTGTTGGTCAAGTGTTACTAGTTAACTTTAATCTCATTTTTCTTGAACTAAAGTTAACTTTATGATTTCAAGAACATGGAAGTATAACTTTCTAGTTATAACTTCATATACTTGTGATGGATCTAAGTTCTATAACTTATGGTCTACTTATTTTGTCATAAACAAAATCTTGTAAGCTTACATACACTTTACAAGATGAAAATCTAAGTTTTGTAACTTATGGTTTCATTAAAGTAAAGATTCATGTATTATAACTTAGGATTTAACTTAATAACTTTAGATATACACCTTTGGGTCTTGGATCTTCAAGATCTAACTAAGAACTATGTTCTACATCTTAAGATCTTGATTAGTTAGTTTACTTTCAAGTTTGTAGTTCAATATTACTTTTATAGTTCATGTAGGTGTCGAATCTAAGATTTTGATGTAACTTCGGTTCATCAAGCTACTTGCAACACTTAAATGAGTTGTGCTACATGTCTTAGACTTACACAAGTGTTATGATAGTCAAACCTTGGTTAATATGATGCAAACACATCAACGAGTTGTACACTTGAAGCTATATGCATCAAGGATGAGAACCGTGATAAGCATCGAGCACCAAGAACCCACCGGAACCTACTATTTACTATTTTCTGGAGCATACCCGAATACCTGGGCTACTGTAAAGTTTATTTTCAGTTAGCTCTGTTCGAGTAGATAATTTTTCGTTTAAGACTCATCTTAATCCGAGTTACGGTTTAGGATTTATGGCCCTCCGAGTGTCACTACGTCTTTTAACGTTGTGCTGAAAATTCTGACCTACTCGCACTTAGACCGTCACCACGGTCAAACAAAGACGAGTTTACTTCTAGAATTATTATCACAATTAAAGGACTCATATACGGAGCTATGTCCACTGGTCTAACCTTATTTCAGTAGGTATTGAGGCCGTGGTGACTGATCCAAGTCAGCCTTTGTTTTAAACTTCTTTCATGAACGAAACTTACTTTACACCTTTTGTTTGATGATGAATGATGATGACCTTTAAGACCTAATTTACATACATTTAAACTATTGAGACGATTTACTGACTTAGTAATATTTGACTTAGGTTGAGGACTTTCCGGACCTACATACTTGCTTACTTCCTGACTCAACTTAACTACTACTTTATCACTGTGAGTTATATCATCTCTTTTTACTTTAACTATTTTGGGAACTGAGAATACATGCGCATTTTACGTTTTACATACTAGGCACGAGTACTTAAACTTTATATGTGTGGGTTATACAATGGCATAAACATTCCCTTTAGATCGGTAACGTTTAGTCATTGGTTTTTGAACCGGTGAACGTGAATCTTAGATATGGATCCATAGGGTTTGACATCCCCACTCGAGCTAGTCGCGCTAGCATTTAACGAGTGTTTAATACTTCGTAAACATATGCACTTGCCAAGTGTACTTTTAGGGGGTGATATATTATTAAACGTTAAGTTAGTTACCGAGTGCCCACGATTGAACATATACCTTATCATACTGATTTGAATTACTTTTTTGAAATGCTTGTTGAAGCACTGAAATCTCGTGGCCTACCTTACATTACTGTTATACCTAAACTATAGCTCACCAACCTTTGCGTTGACGTTTTTAAGCATGTTTTTCTTAGGTGCTTAAGGTTAGCTTGCTTCCGCTGTTGCACTAGTCATGCCTTGTAGATTTCCGCTGTGCTTACTAGAGATGTCACTGTATGAAACATTTTATCTTGCATTCAAACTTTATTACTTTGAAACAATGATTTGTAACGACCTTAGGGTCACGTACGATTACTAATTGCTTCTGTTCATTGAAGCATACTTTTGTTGTAAAACATTTGACGTTGGTTATGACGTCACCTTTTATCATGAATGCAAACTTGTTTTGAAAACGCATATAGTGTTTGACCTTGTAATGATCCTGTTGTTGATGGTCCGTACATGATGATTTGGTACGGGGCGTCAGATTTGGTATCAGAGCATTGGTTGTAGGGAATTAGGTTGCATTAGTGAGTCTAAGACCGACCCGAGTAGGATTCACTATTAGGACGAATCTACAACTTGCTAGTTTAGTTGTTTCTGCGGAACCTGTTGCATGCTACTGTGTTATACTACTGCATGCCACTGCTTGCTCCTACTGTTGTATGAACTTACTGCATGCTACCGTTTTCTTCTACTGTTATGTAAACTCGCTGTATGATTTTGCTCACTCTCGCTACTGCATGCTACTATCTGCTTTTAGCGTGCTACTTCGGCATGATACTGTTACTATTGCCATGCTACGTGCGGCTGTAAACGATTTAGGCTGCTATCATTGATATGCCTGATTACGCTCTTGCTACAAGTCTACTATTCGCTGTACCGACTTGGAGAACTTATCCTTCCCAGTTCAGATGTTTTCCTGAACTACTTTCCCACTCGTCTAACCCTAAGAACTAGTAGTGTAATCCACCTGTTACTACCGTTCCACCGTTCCAGGGATCGAAACATTTCTTCACGCAACCAGGGAGGAGTACCCCTCGGATTACACGCTCACTAAAGTTGATCCTCGGAGGAGGAGATATGTGAGGACATGTCGAAATAACCGCACCCCGAGCTCACCCTAATTAGCCACCTACATCGTAGGAACATTAGAAGGATATTCAATTTCCGCAAGTTGATTTTATCCTGTGCGCTTTCATGACCGTCACTTATCTCTTTCATTCTTCACCACTACTCGACGATCTAACGACACTTTTGGACTTAAGTCCCTAACACTCCTAGACATTGGATAAGTCGGGAGGGCATCTCCTTTCACAAGGTCATAGTATCTTCTACTGATGCTCAAACACATTGTATTACTACTTGCTACACGTACAACCCGACGCGAGACCCGGATTGAATATCTAGAAGGAACCTAACAACGTTACCTGAATCCAAACCTTTGAAGAAACTTCGGGACATTTAGGCATTAATCCATGACCTACGGAACCTACGTACCCGCATCGTGAAACTGTGAGATTAATTATGTAGATTCTGTTTTGAGATGGCATAGATAAGGCACCGTTAGATGAAATTGAGTATAATTGGAAGTGATCACGTTACATTGACCATATGGAATGGTATTGGAATGAACGCACGATTTAGTACAATATAATGACGCCAGGCCAGCGTGATTATATTGAAGTAAATCATGCAGAAGTTCCAATGTTACTACCTGAGGAATATGGGGTGATCCAGGGAAAATTTTGTCAGGAATCACTTAAGCATACACATTGTAGCCTGTTAAAGGTTGGGAAAGAATAACCACGTAGCCAAGATATTGTACAAGAGGGGCCTTGATTGCAGAATTGATAACCCAAAAATTTGCTATAGATATCGACACCCTGGACATTTAAGGAAAAATTTCTCATATAGGAAAAACTTTAAAATTACCTGCGGTAAAGCAATCGTTATGGAGACTTGCATGGAATCCTGATTTTAGCTAGGGTAAATTTCGTCACAACGTTTTACTGTTTCGGAGTTGTTTAATACCAGAATGATAGAAACCTTATATCTAAGAATCTTAGCATTATGAATAATAAGACATAACAACCATGAGAGTTAAGTATTCTATAGGGCAAGAAAATGGTAAGCTGAGGAAGATAGAGGAATAATTTAAGGTAGTACTTTAAGATTAACAGGTGGGTCATTTGGAGATGACCTCATATTAATCAAACTCAGAAGTTTTAATGTAGTAGTTGACAAAGATTAGTTACCTACGCACCGGCATATGTTATTCGAGAAGTTTGATAAAAAAAAAAAAAAAATTCACGACAGTATAATAAGATTGGTTGGAATGAACCTTAAGATTAACCTAACACCCATCAATTTGGGGAAATTGGATGCGATAGTTGGGATGAACTTTAAGATTGACCTAATACTCATCAAGTTGGGAAGCTTTGATGAAATAGTTGGAACGAACTGACTTTCAAGGATGAAAGCGAAGGATATTTATAGTGAGAATTTTTTTTTTTCATATACCTCGCGAGAATAGCAAGCTAAAATCCATCCGGGTTATTGTTGACCGCTTCACCAAATCTGCTCACTTTCTAACCACCAGAGAAACCGGTACAATGGATAAACTTACACAACGATACATAAAGGAAATTTCATCCCGTCACTTCAGCAATGGCTACCCAAGAATCTTAATTGATACTCATTCTTACGCAACTCTAAATCCTAACTTATTCCAAGGGATTTCTTATTTGATGATAATCACACCGTCATCCTTCCTACTTCAATATTAGTCATGTCAGTTCGAAATTTCCAAAATCAATGGGTAGTTAACTCCCATCCTCATACTCTCCCTTTCATACCTCACTTATATGTAACAGCTCCACACTTAAGCATATTTGGTCAAAGGACGTATGCCCTACTAATAGTCATCGACAACATTTAAATTCAACAATTTTCATTACCTCGTAACATCTTTGCTCAAATATCACTCGAAATTTTCAAAAATCTTTTACTCGATCCTTATCAACCTTTTCCAACTTGTAACCTCCGAAATATAAAAATTGTGTTTGCCAAAATTTTACACACATTATTTTACTATGGCATCCTCTCAAAGCTTTATAAAAATAAATTTATTTTATTTGCCATACATACAAATTTTAGAAATCGTATATGTTAAAGTAAATGATTACTTATTTTGACAAATACAGGTGAAATTTTACTTTCACTTTTACAAATTAAATCTTTTGTTCAAAAGATATTTTACTTTGAACGGTACGCGTTGTACATAACCCTAATTTACTAAGAACTCCGTTTCTTCTCTTACATTGTCACCATAAACAATTTCTATAAAACTTTCGTTGCTTATTATATAAAACTTTTCATGTTATTCGTATCCAAGTCATCATAAAGGCTTTATAACCATCGAAATCAAGAGATTCATGTGTATATGATAAAGGCACTGACTACCACATCATGCAAGGCCTTCGGACATCCACATAAACCATTCAAAACTATTGCGTTACCCCATGGATTTATTTCACCACACCTGTTGGAACGATGCTCTTTCTTACATAACTCTAAGGCCTGACTTATATCAAGAGATTCTCTTTTAGTGATATTAGCACCATCAGTATTCCGACTTTGATATTAGTCATAACCTGTTTGGCAGTTTACAAAATCAAGAAGCAATTAAATTTTCATCCTCATGCTCTATCCTTCATACCTCACTTTTTAGCAGCGGCTTCGCACGTGAACATTTGTGGCCCAAGGACTTATGTCATGATAATTTTCAAAACTACCTTTAATTCACTAGTTTTCATTACTTAGTAAACTGTCAACCGATGATTCAAAGATTTTTCACTCGATCTTTTGCAACTCGTGACCTTTGAAATACGAAAAACTATGTTTATTAAAATTTTTACACGTTGTTTATTGGTGCGGTCCTCACAAGATTTACAGATAATGAAAGTACTAAAAACTTTTCTGTCACTTATACGATTTATAAAATCATATATGTATAAATTTATACTTACTTATTTTGATACTAAGTTATATCTTCAAATTATTTAAAAATCGCTCCTTTATCGAGTATTTCAACTTAAGTCAAATAGTTTTGTGCAAAATGGTACATGTTGTACCTACTTCCAAATTTACTAGGAACTTCATTCCGTTTATGTTGTCACAATAAACGTTTAAAGGTTTTGTTTTTCAAAACTTCCTCGGCTGATTTTATTAAAGGTTTTCGTATTAGACTACACCATGTATGGATCACACTTCTCCTCGCCCTCCGTTAGGGATGAAGCTTACTATTAAGATCCTTGTTAAAAACTCTTGAGCCACTTTGGATGGCGGTTTTATAAAATTTGTTAGAAAATCTTTGCACCCATAGAAATGTTCCTTTTAAGGTTAGACATAACGAAGCGCGGGCCAATAAATCAGTTTTCTGAGGTACACTCAATGGTCACCCGATTGTAGAAAAGGCACTAGGTGAGTTTCTACTCTCAATATTTTACGGCTAAACGCAACACCCTCATAAACATCATCTCTATGAATCAGTATGTTGGGATACAAAAATCATTTTTGGAAATTCTTTTCACTCGGAGTAAACCGTTCTTTAGGACCAAGAGTTCACGTAACTTCTCATTCGCGCATCCCTAAAGTACACGGAAAAATTCTAAACGAATCGCTCGAATAATTCACTCTCGTTCAAAGATCACACTTTTCGTTTCGGGAATGTAATGTAAGAGACTTTGAGAATCTATGAATCTTGTTATCCTCTTGGAAGGGGACCGCTTAAAACTTCTACGACACTGATATGGCTACTCTACATATTCCTTCCTTCGTTGGTTGCAACTATCTGTTGTTCTAATTAATGTTAACCCTAACTTCAACATGTGACTGAAAGGATGAAGTTACATTATGGAACTGTGTTTTCATTCCATCCAAGGATAAGTTCACACGCTGTATGTTAAACTGGGTGATATCTTTTATTGTTCATTCAGACCATTCTGAAGACACTATAAATTATTATGGATTGCAAACATTCTTAAGAATCGGGTTCTTCATGCTTATGGCCTCCCTCCGAAATCAAGGGATTTGTAAAATCCGTGGCTAACACTATCCAAACATCAAATCGCATGGTTGTGATCACCATGTTTTCTATCCTACCTGTCAGCTTTATATTTCGACATAAGCGCTCGATGTTTTAGATGAGTTTAGAAACATTCATGATACATTTCACGCATCCAACTCACTGAAGATGCCTGTAAGGCTAAAGAAACCATTTTTCCTTTTGTGGATGTATGTCCAGATGACATACTCATGTTAAACATAAACAAAATCAAATTGTTAACCTCTTAGGACAAGAGACTTAATTAACGGCATATACCTATTCTCACTTTCATACGCCGAAGTACCTTTCAAGGTAAATAACTTACTTCTGAGCCCACGAGACTCACGGAACTTGGATACGCTCCTTCTTATTCGAATACGGTACCACTATAGGTCACTCCTTAAAATTTCGGGACGAAATTTTCTTTAACAGGTGAGTAATGTAACGACCCTGGATTTTCCAACGTTTATTTATTAATAATAATTATTATTAATACTTGTGTTTTATTGAATGTATCGTTTATATACATTTACTTGTTATCGCGATTAACTTTGAATGTCCCGACACGTCTTTGTGACACACATAACTTTCACGAATAATATTTTAAATATTATTTACATTCATGATTGACTTTTATTAATCATTTTTAATTAACTAAGGTTACTAGTTAATTACTTGGGCCTTTATTAGTATTAATGAACTTTTACTTGGATTATTATTTATTTGGACTTGGACTTGTGTTAATGGACTTAGAAGCGCACTATACTACTCTTAATGGATTAATTAGGAGCCCTTTTGTTACAAGTAGTCCATTATGATACAACTAGATAGATTAACTTAGCAAAGAATCTAGTTACAACATACTTGCACCTTATCCCCATGAAAACACCCCTAATTACCAACTTTTGAGCCATAAACATGCAAGAGACTTGTGGACAATTTTCTTCCCCCTCCCCTTTGAAAAGCCGTTGGCCTAGATGGCCTAGGAGTGTGTTTTTGGTTTCAAATTTTGTTAACTTATGCACTAGTAACTCTTCCCATTTCTCACACACTTCATTCAATACTTCTCATTTTCTTTTTTTTTCTCTCAACTTGTAAGTTACATGAACTATGCTCTACCTTCTTTCTTTCCCTCTAAAATAGTAGCAACAACCCTCTTTATCATCATCATTGGTTTGTTTTATCACTTGTTCTTGGTTGTTGTTTAGTTACTTGTCTTTGTTAATTGTTACTTACTAGTTACAAGAATCAAACTACCTAGTTTAATTCTTCACTTTATCTTGTTCATACAAGAACATACAAGAACATAAACTCTCTAGTTTATGTTCTATATTTAATGAACATAAACTCTCTAGTTTATGTTCTACATTTAATGTTTTGAAAGATTAAATTTCATGAGTTGTAAATCATTACTTGAAGTTCATGTGGTAAACTTTAAAGTTTACTTCCTTAAAATCAAGACTTTGGCTTGAATCTTTAAAGTATGAACAACCATGAACTAGCTACTTGTTTATCTAGCTTATTTCTTCATTTCTCGCTCTTATAAATTCGTGATTCATGTGGTTGTTAGTCAAGTGTTACTAGTTAACTTTGATCTCATTTTTCTTGAACTAAATTTAACTTTATGATTTCAAGAACATGCAAGTATAACTTTCTAGTTATAACTTCATATACTTGTGATGGATCTAAGTTCTATAGCTTATAGTCTACTTATTTTGTCATAAACAAAAGCTTGTAAGCTTACATACACTTTACAAGATGAAAATCTAAGTTTTGTAACTTATGGTTTCATTAAAGTAAAGATTCATGTGTTATAACTTAGGATTTAACTTAATAACTTTAGATCTAGACCTTTGGGTCTTGGATCTTCAAGATCTAACTAAGAACTATGTTCTACATCTTAAGATCTTGATTTGTTAGTTTACTTTCAAGTTTGTAGTTCAATATTACTTTTATAGTTCATGTAGGTGTCGAATCTAAGATTTTGATGTAACTTCGGTTCATCAAGCTATTTGCAACACTTAAACGAGTTGTGCTACATGTATTAGACTTATACAAGTGTTATGATAGTCAAACCTTGGTTAAGATGATGCAAACACATCAATGAGTTGTACACTTGAAGCTATATGCATCAAGGATGAGAACCGTGATAAGCATCGAGCACCAAGAACTCACCGGAACCTACTGTTTGCTATTTTCTGGATCAGACCCGAATACCTGGGCTACTGTAAAGTTGATTTTCAGTTATCTCTGTTTGAGTAGATAATTTTTCATTTAATACTCATATTAATCCGAGTTACGGTTTAGGATTTATGGCCCTCCGAGTGTCACTATGTCTTTTAACGTTGTGCTGAAAATTCTGACCTACTCGCACTTAGACCGTCGCCACGGTCAAACGAAGACGAGTTTACTTCTAGAATTTTTACCACAATTAAAGGACTCATATACGGAGCCATGGCCACTGGTCTCACCTTATTTCAGTAGGTATTGAGACCGTGGTGACTGATCCAAGTCAGCCTTTGTTTTAAACTTCTTTCATGAACGAAACTTACTTTACACCTTTTGTTTGATGATGAATGATGATGACCTTTAAGACCTAATTTACATACATTTAAACCTATTGAGACAATTTACTGACTTAGTAATGTTTGACTTAGGTTGAGAACTTTCCGGACCTACATACTTGCTTACTTCCTGACTCAACTTAACTACTACTTTATCACTGTGAGTTATATCATCCCTTTTTACTTTAACTATTTTAGGAACTGAGAATACATGCGCATTTTATGTTTTACATACTAGGCACGAGTACTTAAACTTTATATGTGTGGGTTATACAACGACATAAACATTCTCTTTAGATCGGTAACGTTTAGTCATTGGTTTTTGAACCGGTGAACGCGAATGTTAGATATGGATCCATAGGGTTTGACATCCCCACTCGGGCTAGTCGCACTAGCATTTAACGAGTGTTTAATACTTCGTAAACATACGCACTTGTCAAGTGTACTTTCAGGGGGTGATATATTATTAAACGTTAAGTTAGTTACCGAGTGACCACGGTTGAACATATACCTTATCATACTGATTTGAATTACTTTTTTGAAACGCTTGTTGAAGCACTAAAACCTCGTGGCCTACCTTAAATTACTGTTATACCTAAACTATAGCTCACCAACCTTTGCGTTGACGTTTTTAAGCATGTTTTTCTTAGGTGCTTAAGGTTAGCTTGCTTCCGCTGTTGCACTAGTCATGCCTTGTAGATTTCCGTTGTGCTTACTAGAGATGTCACTGCATGAAACATTTTATCTTGCATTCAAACTTTATTACTTTGAAACAATGATTTGTAACGACCTTAGGGTCATGTACGATTACTAATTGCTTCTGTTCATTGAAGCATACTTTTGTTGTAAAACATTTGACGTTGGTTATGACGTCACCTTTTATCATGAATGCAAACTTGTTTTGAAAATGCATATAGTGTTTGACCTTGTAATGATCCTGTTGTTGATGGTCCGTACATGATGATTTGGTACGGGGCGTCACAGACACGATGGGCGGGATATTTATATGTACGAATAATCGTTCATTTAACCGGACACGGGAATGGATTAATAGTTAATAGACTTATTAAAACAGGGGTGAATTATGTACAAGGACACTTTGCGTAATTGTTAACAAAGTATTAAAACCTTGGGTTACACGCAGTCGATATCCTGGTGTAATTATTAAAAAAAGTATTAAGACCTTGTTACAGTTTAAATCCCCATTTAGTTGGAATATTTGACTTCGGATATAAGGATAATTTGACGAGGACACTCGCACTTTATATTTATGACTGATGGACTGTTATGGACAAAAACCAGACGGACATATTGAATAATCCAGGACAAAGGACAATTAACCCATGGTAATAAACTAAAATCAACACGTCAAACATCATGATTACGGAAGTTTAAATAAGCATAATTCCTTTATTTTCATATTTAATTGCACTTCTAATTATCGCACTTTTATTTATTGTCATTTTATTTAATTGCACTTTTAATTATCGTTCTCTTTAATTATCACAATTTTATTTTATCGCACTTTTATTTATCGTTAATTACTTTACGCTTTAAATTATTATATTTATTTCTAATATTTTACATTAGGTTTTAACTGCGATTAAAGTTTTAAAATCGACAAACCGGTCATTAAACGGTAAAAACCCCCTTTTATAATAATAATACTACTTATATATATTTTTGTATTTTTACAATTATAAGTTAAAAATATAGCGTTAAGCTTGGCTAAAGTTCCCTGTGGACGAACCAGACTCACTAAAAACTACACTACTGTACGATTAGGTACACTGCCTATAAGTGTTGTAGCAAGGTTTAGGTATATCCACTCTATAAATAAATAAATAACTTGTGTAAAATTGTATCATATTTAATAGTATTTCCTTGTAAAAATATAAACTATTTTATACACCACCTCGCACACATCAAGTATTTTTGGCGCCGCTGCCGGGGAAAGTTAAACGCCGAAAGCGCAACGCTAATAAAAAAAGATTTTTTATTAAAGTTTTAATTACGTTTTTGTATAAATACGCTTTAAATATTAAAAATACAAAAATATAAAAAAAAATATCTATATAATTTTTAAGAATTTGTTTAAAATCTATAAAATTATTAAGTATTTATATTTCTATTTTAGTTTTTATTTATTTTATATAAATACTTTATATATATATAAAGCAGAAAATAAAAAAAAAAGTATAATAAAAAAAAACAGAACCTGTCGAATTTTTTGGCCTGCACCTCATTTGAACCTGCACTTTCTGCACTCGCGGAGTTTGGGGGTATCGTAAATCCGCACTCGCGGAGCCCCTCTGACAGGTCAAACCTGGTACAGCATTAATTACGAATTTAAGGTTAAAATTTAATTATTATTAATTATAATTAGGTTTAATTTAATTTAATTAATTTAGTTTAATTAATTTTGTATTTTAAGTTTTAATTAGTTTTATAAAATTAATACTTTAATAAATAATAATATAAAAATAATATTTTTAATAAAAATTGTATCTTTTTGCAACTTTAAGTTTATTTTTATATTTTGTATCTTTTTATTTGTTTTAGCATAATATTTGTATTTTTCGCTTGTATTTAGTTCTAAGTTATAGTTTTTGCCATATTTATTTTTATTTCTACATTTTTAGGCTTTGCCGTAAAATCCCTTAAGTACTTTTTCTTTAGACTAAGATTTAGGTGCTTTAGAATTTTGCGACGCCGTTTTTATATTTTAGTACTTTTTAAGTTATTGCCGTTTTGGATATAGTATTTCTTGTAAGCTTTAATATTTTTAGACGCAACTTTTAGTTCTTAGTTTTTAGTTCCTTTTTAAGTTTCGACGCGCTACTTTCTTATCTTTATTTTTCAACGCCTATTATTTTTCGACCTTTTATTTTTTGACGTTTTTCGACGCAATCTTTTTCTTTCTTATTTCTCGCCGCCCTAGATTTTAGGACATAGAATTTTCTATTTCTTCTCTAAAATTTCTTTAAATTTCAACGAAAAATTATTTAAAGCTGATAAATTGATAGACATCCAAAATTTTCTGGTTCGTAGTAATAGTTGGATTTGTTAGTGGCGAGTTGTGGGCTTCCGATTTAAAGGGTCCTGGCTACCTGCTGCATCTATTGGCTATTCGAAACGTGGGCAAAATCAGAAAAGTCTATTAATTTGATAACTTATATAATTTTTATCTTTTATAACTAATAGGATATTCAGTGAATGCACCGAGCAAAACGTTCACCACCTTTTGTACGTTCACCACCTGTAATTCGATCAAGACATTTAGCCAACATTGTCGCCGTTGATTTTTCTTTAGAATCGTCATCTAGTCGACCAAGTACTCCAATTCAAATTTCCGATAATCCATTTTTTGAACCCGACCTCACAATTGAGAATCCGGAAGATATTCAGGGACAATTCAGAGATCCTGAACCATTAATCTTTCCTCCGGAACCACCAATCATTCAAACAGAGATTGTTGAGGAACCAACCATTAAATCAGAATCCTATAGTGATTCAGATTCAACAGATTCAATCATGGAAAATCTGGAACCTCTAAGTATGGAAGACCGAATGCGAGCTAAACGCACTGGCCAAGGTCACGCAATTACTCAACCAGACATTAATACGCCAGATTATGAAATCAAAGGACAAATCCTACACATGGTAACTAATCAATGCCAATTTAGTGGTGCGCCGAAGGAAGATCCAAATGAACATCTTCGAACCTTTAATAGGATCTGCACTCTATTTAAAATCCGAGAAGTGGAGGATGAACAGATATATCTCATGTTATTTCCCTAGACTCTAAAGGGAGAAGCCAAAGATTGGTTAGAATCGTTACCTGAAGGGGCGATTGATACATGGGACATTTTAGTTGAAAAATTTCTTAAACAATTCTTTCTGGCATCTAAAGCCGTAAGACTTCAAGGAGAAATTGTTACGTTCACACAAAAGCCAAATGAAACTCTATATGAAGCGTGGACAAGATTTGGAAAGTTATTGAGATGATGTCCGCAACATGGTTTAGACACTTGTCAAATAGTACAAATATTCTACCAAGGATGCGACATCACTACAAGGAAAGACATATATATAGCACCTGGTGGTTCTATTATGAAGAAAACCGCAAATGATGCTTACAAAATTATTGATAACACTGCTTCCTACTCACATGAGTGGCACCAAGAAAAAGATATCGTTAGATCATCTAAAGCAGCTAGAGCCGATTCTAGCCATGACTTAGATTCCATTTCCGCAAAGATAGATGCTGTCGAGAGACGAATGGAAAAGATGACCAAAGATATTCACTCAATACGAATTAGTTGTGAGCAGTGTGGAGGACCACATTTAACAAAAGATTGTCTCAGTATTGAACAAACAATGGAACAAAGAGAGAATGTTTCGTACATGAACCAAAGGCCTGGAAATAATTATCAGAATAATTATCAACCACCAAGACCAATTTACAATCAAAATCAGAATTATAACTGAAATGTTCCATACAACAACCAACAAGGTCCTAGCAATCAACAAGTATCCAATAATACTTACAATCAGTACGATTACTAATTGCTTCTGTTCATTGAAGCATACTTTTGTTGTAAAACATTTGACGTTGGTTATGACGTCACCTTTTATCATGAATGCAAACTTGTTTTGAAAACGCATATAGTGTTTGACCTTGTAATGATCCTGTTGTTGATGGTCCGTACATGATGATTTGGTACGGGGCGTCACAGAAATGATGGGCGGGATATTTATATGTATGAATAATCGTTCATTTAACTGGACATGAGAATGGATTAATAGTTAATACACTTAGTAAATGTCAAACCCCGTCCAAGTCCCCCTGGACAAAGTCTTCAACATTTGGTTCCATTGCGATGATCGACTCCAAGTAATGTCTTTAGTATGAGCAAATGCACAGCGGAAGACTTAATTCGTACCTGCGAATAAACATGCTTTAAAACGTCAACATAAAGTTGGTGAGATATATAGGTTTGATGCTAGCAGCGTTATAACTATGGACCACAAGATTTCATATATTTAAACATAATACACTCGCAAGTGTATGTAAAAGTAGTTGAGCACTTGGTAAACATACTTAACATTTAAATCATCGCAGCATATTCTTAAATAATCGCTACACCGTACCAAGTGTAGTATACAGAAATGAAGTACTGTGCAACCGTTGAAAACTGGTCGTCCAGCCCGGTTGGGGTTGTCAGGCCCGATAGATCTATCAACAGGATTTGCGTTTACATTTCTCATGTAAATATTAGCTACCAATTATAAAGAAATATGCCATGGTACAACTCAACATAGAATTTATTTTTGATCACTTGTGTCCATAACGTAAATCATAAAATGCATGTATTCTCATCCCAAAATATTTAGAGTTTAAAAGGGACTATATACTCACCGTACTGTATTTTGTAGTAAAAATACATATAACATCATTGAACAAGTGTAAGGTTGGCCTCGGATTCACGAACCTATATTAAGTATATATATATATATATATATATATATATATATATATATATATATATATATATATATATATATATATATTAAAGCACTTAATCGAACAAATATATATATTATTAGTGATATACTTTTATATCAATAACTTATATATTTCATTATATTCATTTTATATATATTTTAAATAAATAAAAATATAGATTTTTGCTATGTTCTATGTACTAGATACGTTTTTATTTATATATATCATTTGTTTGTTAAAATAGTATTTTTAATAATGCTAAGATAATATTTGTAATGATAAAAATGATGATATTGATAATACTAATAATAATACTTATAATAATATTAATAGTAAAAATAATTATAATCTTAATATCCGCAGTAATGATTATAATAATAATTATTGTTATGATAATATTCATTTTAATGATAATAATATGTAATTACATTATTATAGTAATGCTAATAATTAACTTAACCATAATAACAATAATAATTATAATTATAATTATAATTATAATAATAATATTTGATAGTTAATACTTTTATTAGTATTAATAATAATATTAATAATTATAATTCTAATAATAATAATAATAATTAAATTAATAATAATAATAATGATAAAAATTATAATTCTAATAATAGTAACAATAATAATGATAATAAAGGTTTTTGGAAATCAAAATCTACCTCAAAAGTCTTTTGTAAAAAATAAAGTCCCGAACCGGGCTCGAACCCGAGACCTCTCGGTTTACGCCCTTGCCCCTAACCATCCAGCTATACTCGTTTTTCTGATATACTATGATTTCTAATTTTTATAACCTGTTTACTAGGTCTCCATCTTCTTCTCACTTTCATCTAATCGATCCAGAGCCCATAACAATCCATTGAATTTGTTTTTATAAATTATAACAGAAACAAAAACGATTTAATTTGCATTGCTTTAAATTACTAAACTTAAAAAAAAATTTAAAGAAAACAGAAAATAATGTTTTGTTGCCCGTCGCTGTTATGCAAAAAAAATAATAGATGTTGAAATTTATCAAGTTTTGGACGAAGTTTACAACACAAATTAAGTTTCATATTTCTCCTATAATCTTTATCAATCACTAATTTGTTCAGAAACCTCGAAACAAGTTCCAATTTTACGAAAAACACAAGGGTTGACTTTTTAGGAAATAACTTTGACTCTGCAAATTCGTTTTCGATAACAAGAATTGGTTTGTGAAATTTTACAGATACATCGAGTAGTAAGTTCCTAACACAATGACGTTTATGGATTTTGCTAAATAACTCAAATTAAATTTTTGGGCAAAAAGTGATACTTACAGAGAACCATCGGTTTATTTTTTTAAAAAAATTATTTTTCTGTTATCCGATCTCAATTTGTAAACTGTGAGATTTCTTAGGGGATTAGTTTAGTTTATAATTGATTGGCTTTTGTAAATTTGAATTTAAGAACAGGGTGAAAATGTTTTCAGTTCCTTTTTCTTTTTATTGTAGTTCTTTCCATTCCAATTAATAGCAAGGAAATATATAATGTACAAGTTGGAATACTGTAGTAATAAGAACTGTTCAATTTTGTAAGCTAGTAACCAATTTGTCAACCAAAATTCCAATCAGGAACAGCAGATAGAGAGAAAAAAAACAAATAAAAAAATATCTATGGTTAACTGGATTCCAATCTATCTGTGATATATATTCGATTCTGATACAGGATTAAAAATAGAAAACGAATCCTATAAAGTTTGAAAGTGATTTGGAACGAAATATGAACTCTCTGTGTATTTGTTTATATATTTAATCGTGTATTTATATATATATATATATATGTTTATAATTTGTAAATTTAACTGTATATGTATGTGTTTATATCTCTGTATTTATCTATACGTATATATATATTGTATTCTATATGTATAACTTATATTCAATATTGATATTAACTAGTTATAATTATAATTATATCAATTATATACAATTAATTAAAAACAATTAAAATGATAATAATAATAATAATAATAATAATAATAATAATAATAATAATAATAATAATAATAATAATAATAATAATAATAATAATAATAATAATAATAATAATAGGAATAATAATATTAATATTTGACATTATAATTATATTAATAATTATAAATAACAATAATGAATATATTTATTATAAAAATTGATACTATTAATATTAATGGTAACAAATAATAATTGTATTATTTAGTGATATTAATATAGCAATTTAAATGTATCAGATTCCTATATTTATATATATATATATATATATATATATATATATATATATATATATTAAATTAGTAAGATTAATAATATTGATTTTAATATTAATCATAAATAATAACACCTATCTTTTAACTTGTAATCAAATATATTGCTATTACAATATATATATACTTATACTTATACTTATATATATATATATATATATATATATATATATATATATATATATATATATATATATATATATATATATATATATATTCATTTACAAACAATTGTTCGTGAATCGTCTGGAATTGTCAAAGGGTAACTGATTATTTGAATATAGATTTCAGACTTTCTAAACTCAACATTACAGATTTTGCTTATCGTGTCGGAAACATATAAAGATTAAGGTTTAAATTTGGTCGGAAATTTTCGGGTCATTACAGTACCTACCCGTTAAAGAAATTTCGTCCCCGAAATTTGATAGAGGTCGTCATGGATAACAATAGGAATATTTTCATGACGAATATGAGGTAATAATGGAATATTATCATTATTGAGAGATATAGATAAAACGATTCGATCATGTGAAGCGTACGAGGGAAGCTATCACAAAAGAGTGAAATGAGTAAATATATATATTCGTTTTAACCGATGACGTAGTTACCATTGATTTCTGGGATTTATAGGATTTAAAAGAAAATCTTACATAATAAGATTTGATTCTTCGGCGATCAGGATCCTCTTTGATTTAATGTGGCAATCTGTTTCGATTTCTCTGTCGGATACTTCACTATAAATCCACTCCTTCGTTTCCTTATTTTTCACAAATCACATCTTCTACTCTTTCTCCTTAATTCCTACTTTAAGACATTCATCAATATACTCCATCCAATCCTGATTCTTGATATACTTCTAACTTTCATATCTTTCATTCTTCTCTTTCATCTGCCGCCAGAAGAATCTATTCACTTCTATCATTTCCTTGGAATTATAATGTTTTTAATTTTCCTGTGTCTTTACATTGCAATACGTATTGATATACACGGTTTGTAATTTCGGAGTTATTATTGGGTTTTATATTCTTCATTATTTTTCGGAGCTTCATGCTTTCGTTTTCTCTTCCCGACTTCGAGTCAAGCGAGTAATTGTCCGGAATTCATAGGTATGAAATTCGGAATGAACATAGCTAATGCTCCCAGAAAGAAATGGTAATGGCACGATCTTGATTTGTCAAATTACCAGATTATCCTGGAAAAGACCGAATTTTCAAGAAAATATTTTCTTGATATGTTTAGAGATTAGATAGAATGTAAGAGCCGTGTAAGATGACACATGATGATGGTACTGGGAATCATCATATTCCATTAGAACCTCAAAATGACTTACTGTAATATAATGACGTTGATCAAGTGTCATTATATTATACTAATTCATTCATCAGTTCCCAACATTACTTCAAAACATTCATATTTTAAACTCGAAGGTTTCAGAATTTAGAAACTAACACAGTTTATTTTATGTAGATATTACAGAGTGATAAATGATCTCAGATAAGAATAGTTATGAGAATATCTCCAGAAATATGGAGAATATTTATGATGGAAAATACGAAGATTTCTTATAATATTTAAGATAAGATGATGGTGAAGAATATCATCTGAACTGGTTTAGAATAAGGAGTAGGGTTCTTACTAACGGTTTCAGCAGGCACTAAATCATTTGGATTCTTGTGATTTATCCACAGCTTCTTTCATACTTTGCTCAATCCGTTTTCCAGTTCCCAACTTTCTCTTTTTCTGAGCTTTACCAACCCACTGTACTTTTTCGTCAAACTTTTGACTGTTAAAGTCGTTGACAGTTTTTGCTGTTTCATCAGCATTTCAAGAACTAGTTCGCAGTTCAGAGTGTTTTTCAAAAACTTCACATTCGAAGTATGAAATTCTTAGAGATAGACGTTATAGGTATAACTGAAGAGGTTCTTCGAGATTTTCAAAATACTGATTGCGGATTCCGCCAAAAAGATGACGAGCTGCTGGTACATCTGCTGATGATGTCGTGGAATATAAAAGGTTCTCCGGTAACGACTGTGAAAAGACAACGTATATATATCGAGGTTATAATAAGACTAGTTTTACTAAGAAGTCGAAGTTAACTTGCTGGAGCTGTGACAAAACTGGCTACTTTGAAAAGAAATTGTAAGATTGCTTTTCCTAATAAATGGTAAAGGATTCAACACAGGTACGTGTTAAACTATGAATTTGGGTTCGAGAGTTTTCAGGTGCATAAATCTTTTCTTTCGTAGATGAAGTGCGGCTGGTTCATCCTTCCGATCGAGGTGTTTTCAAAAATTATGAAAGATTTGAACGTGGATTGTAATTGTTGAGGTACAAATGAGGTTTAATATGAAATCAAGTGGCAAACTTGAAGAATTATTTAGTTTCATATGTTATAATCAATATTTTAATTCATTTTAATTGTCCAAAGTTAGCAGTCCAATAGTCCAATATATTCATATATAATTTAATATATAATATTCGAATTAATTAATATGTATCGTGACCCGTGTACCGGTCTCAGTATTGATCACAACTCAAACTGTATATATATTTTGGAATCAACCTCAACCCTGTATAGCCAACTCCAACATTCACATATAGAGTGTCTATGATTGTTCCGAAATATATATATAGATGGGTCGATATGATAAGTCGAAACCTTGTATACGTGTCCCATTATATAAAGTGCGTAAAATAAATAAATATATATCATGACCCGTGTACAACGTATTGTCTCAGAATTAATCTGACGTATTGTGTACATGTATCCTGAATAACAGAAATTAAATGACAATAAATAAAATTGCGAGAATGTAAATTGCGATAAATAAATGTAATACGGAATTAACAGTTAGCTGGGAACAGTTAGCTAGGAACGGTTAGCGTGGATTCTTAACAAAATTTATCGTAGTTAATTTGTTTGTTTCTAACACTTTTTATTTTGTCCAGTGTTTTCTTCGTTATGCCACTTGTTGGATTCTGATAGGTCAAAATCCAAGTATGAAATTGAATGAAAAATGGTTATTCTGCGATGAACGGATTCGTATCTTTGTGGATGTAAGTAGGATAGTAAATGACTGTTGAATCAGATTTGAAGAATGTACAGTGTAACTTATTAATGTGAAATCTAAATATTCCTCGGGTATTACCTACCCGTTAAAATATTTTCATCATTAATAGTTTGTACGAAGGAAATTTTTAATTACAATCTTTATGAAAATATACTTGCATATATATTTTCTTCGGATGTAATCATGGGTCTAATGAGTCAATAAGATATTAAACTCATTTGATTTATTGCTAATACTAGATTACATAATCTCTAAAACTTTAGAAATTACATACTTGCCATAATGAGCGAAGATGAATGAGGTAGAATGATACATAAAGTGAAGATAATCGATGTAGAAAGATCATACTCAAAGTACAGATGGTGATATTGAGGCGTGTGATATTGATATCTGAGGCACAGATTGTGATGTTGAGATTTACGACGCGGTTGTGGTTTGGGGGTGATAAGGGTACTGTTGTAGTTGATGATGGTGATGCTGATTATGCTGCTGGTGCTGCTGCTGATGTTTGTAACCTTCGCACCATATTCTTCAAAGCCGTCACGCGAGCGCGAAGTTCGTTAACTTCTGCTAGTACACCGAGATGATTGGCGGTTGGAGTGAGCGAATGAACAAGATCCGAAATATGGGATATTATGTAATCGTGACGAGATACTCTAGAAATGAGAGAGAAGATGGTTTCTCGAACAGGTTCGCCGGTAAGTGCTTCAGGTTCATCGCCAATAGGGCAATTCGGTGGGTGGAAAGGATCACCTTCTTCTTGTCTCCAGTGATTTAGTATATTACGAACCCATCCCCAATTCATCCAGAATAGATGATGGGAAATTGGTTGATCCATTCCGGTGATGCTGCCTTCGGAGCTCGAATGAAAATCCATATCGGCATAGCTGTCGGAATCTGAGGAATTCGAACTGGACGCGGAATCCATCTTGTATAATCGGGGAAATGAATTTTTGGTTTGGAATAGATTATAGGAGTTAGATTTGGTATTCTTTAATACATAATTTACATGTGTATGTATATAATACCAAAATTCCGTAAATTACGGAGAATCTTTGAAAAAAATATCAGTCAAAGGTAACAATAACAGATACACTAAGATATGAGTTTTGTCTATGCACTATTGATGCACTAAATGCAGTAAGACGTGTCTAGACTTAAGAATGTTAAGCAGGTAATTTCCGACTCGAAATGATAAGCAAAACTTTTGACATGCAGACATGGTCGAAGTCCAGACTCACCAATGCCTCCTAACAACTTATCAGTTAGACACACTAATGCAGACCTGGTTCACTAAGACCACCGCTCTGATACCATTCTGTCAAACCCCGTCCAAGTCCCCCTGGACAAAATCTTCAACATTTGATTCCATTTCGATGATCGACTCCAAGTAATGTCTTTAGTATGAGCAAATGCACAGCGGAAGACTAAATTCGTACCTGAGAATAAACATGCTTTAAAACGTCAACATAAAGTTGGTGAGATATATAGGTTTAATGCTAGCAGCGTTATAACTATGGACCACAAGATTTCATATATTTAAACATAATACACTCGCAAGTGTATGTAAAAGTAGTTGAGCACTTGGTAACCATACTTAACATTTAAATCATCGCAGCATATTCTTAAATAATCGCTACACCGTACCAAGTGTAGTATACAGAAACGAAGTACTGTGCAACCGTTGAAAACTGGTCGTCCAGCCCGGTTGGGGTTGTCAGGCCCGATAGATCTATCAACAGGATTCGCGTTTACATTTCTCATGTAAATATTAGCTACCAAGTATAAAGAAATATGTCATGGGACAACTCAACATAGAATTTATTTTTGATCACTTGTGTCCATAACGTAAATCATAAAATGCATGTATTCTCATCCCAAAATATTTAGAGTTTAAAAGGGACTATATACTCACCGTACTGTATTTTGTAGTAAAAATACATATAACATCATTGAACAAGTGTAAGGTTGGCCTCGAATTCACGAACCTATATTAAGTATATATATATATATATATATATATATATATATATATATATATATATATATATATATATATATATATATATATATATATATATATATATATATATATATATATATATATATATATATATATTAAAGCACTTAATCGAACAAATATATATATTATTAGTGATATACTTTTATATCAATAACTTATATATTTCATTATATTCATTTTATATATTTTTTAAATAAATAAAAATATAGATTTTTGCTATGTTCTATGTACTAGATACGTTTTTATTTATATATATCATTTGTTTGTTAAAACAGTATTTTTAATAATGCTAAGATAATATTTGTAATGATAAAAATGATGATATTGATAATACTAATAATAATACTTATAATAATATTAATAGTAAAAATAATTATAATATTAATATCCGCAGTAATGATTATAATAATAATTATTGTTATGATAATATTCATTTTAATGATAATAATATGTAATTACATTATTATAGTAATGCTAATAATTAACTTAACCATAATAACAATAATAATTATAATTATAATTATAATTATAATAATAATATTTGATAGTTAATACTTTTATTAGTATTTATAATAATATTAATAATTATAATTCTAATAATAATAATAATAATAATAATAATAATTAAAATCATAATAATAATAATGATAAAAATTATAATTCTAATAATAATAACAATAATAATGATAATAAAGGTTTTTGGAAATCAAAATCTACCTCAAAAGTCTTTTGTAAAAAATAAAGTCTCGAACCGGGCTCGAACCCGAGACCTCTCGGTTTACGCCCTTGCCCCTAACGATCCAGCTATACTCGTTTTTCTGATATACTATGATTTCTAATTTTTATGACCTGTTTACTAGGTCTCCATCTTCTTCCCACTTTCATCTAATCGATCCAGAGCCCATAACAATCCATTGAATTTGTTTTTATAAATTATAACAGAAACAAAAACGATTTAATTTGCATAACTTTAAATTACTAAACTTAAATTTTTTTTAAAGAAAACAGAAAATAATGTTTTGTTGCCCGTCGCTGTTATGCAAAAAAAATAATAGATGTTGAAATTTATCAAGTTTTGGACGAAGTTTACAACACAAATTAAGTTTCATATTTCTCCTATAATCTTTATCAATCACTAATTTGTTCAGAAACCTCGAAACAAGTTCCAATTTTACGAAAAACACAAGGGTTGACTTTTTAGGAAATAACTTTGACTCTGCAAATTCGTTTTCGATAACAAGAATTGGTTTGTGAAATTTTGCAGATACATCGAGTAGTAAGTTTCTAACACAATGACGTTTATGGATTTTGCTAAATAATTCAAATTAAATTTTTGGGCAAAAAGTGATACTTACAGAGAACCATCGGTTTATTTTTTTAAAAAAATTATTTTTCTGTTATCCGATCTCAATTTTAAACTGGGAGATTTCTTAGGGGATTAGTTGAGTTTATAATTGATTTGCTTTTGTAAATTTGAATTTAAGAACAGGGTGAAAATGTTTTCAGTTCCTTTTTCTTTTTATTGTAGTTCTTTCCATTCCAATTAATAGCAACGAAATATATAATGTACAAGTTGGAATACTGTAGTAATAAGAACTGTTCGATTTTGTAAGCTACTAACCAATTTGTCAACCAAAATTCCAATCATGAACAGCAGATAAAGAGAAAAAAAACAAATAAAAAAAATATCTATGGTTAACTGGATTCCAATCTATCTGTGATATATATTCGATTCTGATACAGGATTAAAAATAGAAAATGAATCCTATAAAGTTTGAAAGTGATTTGGAACGAAATATGAACTCTCTGTGTATTTGTTTGTATATTTAATCGTGTATTTTTAAATATATATGTTTATAATCTGTAAATTTAACTGTATATGTATGTGTTTATATCTCTGTATTTATATATACGTATATATATATATATATATATATATATATATATATCTGTATTCTATATGTATAACTTATATTCAATATTGATATTAACTAGTTATAATTATAATTATATCAATTATATACAATTAATTAAAAACAATTAAAATGATAATAATAATAATAATAATAATAATAATAATAATAATAATAATAATAATAGGAATAATAATATTAATATTCTACATTATAATTATATTAATAATTATAAATAACAATAATGAATATATTTATTATAAAAATTGATACTATTAATATTAATGGTAACAAATAATAATTGTATTATTTAGTGATATTAATATAGCAATTTAAATGTATCAGATTCATATATATATATATATATATATATATATATATATATATATATATATATATATATATATATATATATATATATATATATATATATATATATATATATATATATATATATATATATATATATATATTAAATTAGTAAGATTAATAATATTGATTTTAATATTAATCATAAATAATAACACCTGTCTTTTAACTTGTAATCAAATATATTGCTATTACAATATATATACTTATACTTATATATATATATATATATATATATATATATATATATATATATATATATATATATATATATATATATATATATATATATATATATCCATATATATATATATTCATTTACAAACAATTGTTCGTGAATCGTCTGGAATTGTCAAAGGGTAACTGATTATTTGAATATAGATTTCAGACTTTCTAAACTCAACATTACAGATTTTGCTTATCGTGTCGGAAACATATAAAGATTAAGGTTTAAATTTGGTCAGAAATTTTCGGGTCATTACATTAAAACAGGGGTGAATTATGTACAAGGACACTTGGCGTAATTGTTAACAAAGTATTAAAACCTTGGGTTACACGCAATCGATATCCTGATGTAATTATTAAACAAAGAATTAAGACCTTGTTACAGTTTAAATCCCCAATTAGTTGGAATATTTGACTTCGGATATAAGGATAATTTGACGAGGACAATCGCACTTTATATTTATGACTGATGGACTGTTATGGACAAAACCAGACGGACATATTGAATAATCCAGGACAAAGGACAATTAACCCATGGTAATAAACTAAAATCAACACGTCAAACATCATGATTACGGAAGTTTAAATAAGCATAATTCCTTTATTTTCATATTTAATTGCACTTCTAATTATCGCACTTTTATTTATTGTCATTTTATTTAATTGCACTTTTAATTATTGTTCTCTTTAATTATCGCAATTATATTTTTTCGCACTTTTATTTATCGCAATTTCATTATCGTTATTTACTTTACGCTTTAAATTAAGTTATATTTATTTCTAATATTTTACATTAGGTTTTAACTGCGACTAAAGTTTTAAAATCGATAAACCGGTCATTAAACGGTAAAAACCCCCTTTTATAATAATAATACTGCTTATATATATTTTTGTATTTTTACAATTATAAGTTAAAAATATAGCGTTAAGCTTGGCTGAAGTTCCCTGTGGACGAACTGGACTTACTAAAAACTACACTACTGTACGATTAGGTACACTGCCTATAAGTGTTGTAGCAAGGTTTAGGTATATCCACTCTATAAATAAATAAATAACTTATGTAAAATTATATCATATTTAATAGTATTTCCTTGTAAAAATATAAACTATTTTATACACCACCTCGCACACATCAGTCGGCTTTCATATCCGACCACCAAAAATATTTCTTGAGATCCTTATACATCTTCCCCGTTCCAGGATGTATTGAGTATCTGGTTTTATGAGCTTCTCTAAGTACCATTTCTCTCATATCTCCAAATTTTGGTACCCAACTTTTTTCAGCCCTATACCGGGTTCTGTCTTCCCGAATATTAAGATGCTTCTCCGATCCTTTGGGTATTTCATCCTTTAAATTTCCCTCTTTTAAAACTTCTTGTTGCGCCTCCTTTATTTGAGTAGTAAGGTTAGTGTGAATCATTATATTCATAGCTTTTACTCGAATGGGTTCTCTGTCCTTTCTGCTCAAGGCATCGGTTACCACATTTGCCTTCCCCGGGTGATAACGAATCTCAAAGTCGTAATCATTCAACAATTCAATCCATCTGCGCTGCCTCATGTTCAGTTGTTTCTGATTAAATATGTGTTGAAGACTTTTGTGGTCGGTATATATAATACTTTTGACCCCATATAAGTAGTGCCTCCAAGTCTTTAATGCAAAAACAACCGCGCCAAATTCCAAATCATGCGTCGTATAATTCTGCTCGTGAATCTTTAATTGTCTAGACGCATAAGCAATTACTTTCGTTCGTTAGATTAATACACAACCGAGACCTTGCTTTGAGGCGTCACAATATATCACAAAATCATTATTCCCTTCAGGTAATGACAATATAGGTGCCGTAGTTAACTTTTTCTTCAATAATTGAAAAGCTTTTTTGTGTTCATCCTTCCATTCAAATTTCCTCCCTTTATGCGTTAATGCAGTCAAGGGTTTTGCTATTTTGGAAAAATCTTGGATGAATCTCCTGTAATAACCAGCTAGCCCTAAAAATTGGCGTATGTGTTTTGGAGTTTTCGGGGTTTCCTACTTTTCAACGGTTTCAATCTTTGCTGGATCCACCTGAATACCTTATTTGTTCACTACATGACTGAGGAATTGAACTTCTTCTAACCAAAATGCACACTTTGAAAACTTAGCGTACAGTTTTTATTTTCTCAGCAACTCTAGCACTTTTCTCAAATGTTCTTCGTGCTCTTGATCATTCTTCGAGTAAATAAGTATGTCTTCGATGAAAACAATGACAAACTTGTCAAGATATGGCCCACACACTCGGTTCATGAGGTCCATGAACACAGCTGGTGCGTTAGTCAATCCAAACGGCATAACCATAAACTCGTAATGACCGTAACGCGTCCTAAAAGTAGTCTTCGGAATTTCATCCTCTTTCACCCGCATTTGGTGATATCCAGAACGTAAATCAATCTTCGAATAAACCGACGAGCCTTGTAGTTGATCAAATAAGTCGTCAATTCTCGGTAATGGGTAACGGTTCTTGATGGTAAGTTTGTTCAACTCTCGGTAGTCAATACACAACCTGAATGTACCATCTTACTTCTTGACAAATAGAACAGGAGCTCCCCATGGTGATATACTTGGTCGAATGAAACCACGCTCTAAAAGTTCCTGTAACTGACTTTGTAATTCTTTCATTTCGCTGGGTGCGAGTCTGTATGGAGCACGAGCTATTGGTGCAGCTCCTGGTACAAGGTCTATTTGAAATTCAACGGATCAATGTGGGGGTAATCCTGGTAATTCTTTCAGAAATACATCGGAAAATTCTTTTGCGACGGGAACATCACTGTGATGACCCGGGAATTTCTGACCAAATTTAAACTTAAGCTTTATATGATTTCAACACGATAAGCAAAGTCTGTATTAGTGAGTCTTAAAAATTTGGAACAGTTTACATGAATGCATTTGTCCTTTAACTAATCTCGACGATTCACGAACCATTGTGTGTAAGTAAATATGTAAATAAATATATTAGTGTATATATGATATTTTGAATTAATAAAATAAACTTTAATCAATCGAAATTAAACAAATAAAATAATAATCAATTAAGTATTTATATATATAAATCTATACATGATATTATTATGAATATATATATATATACATACATACATATATATATATATATATATATATATATATATATATATATATATATATATATATATATATATATATATATATATATATATGTATGTGTGTGTGTGTGTGTATGTGTGTGTGTGTGTGTGATTCTATTCATACTTATTAATTATATATGGGATATATATACATATATGAGAAATTACTACTCAATAAAAGTTATTATATAATATTATATGATTATTAAATATTACATAATTAATAATAGATTAGTAACAAATTAAAATATAGTTAATATAGTAATATTAATATTACTTTCATTAATATCAGTATTAGTTATATTATTATAGATAAGATATAGACATGAAATTTAATGCATCTAATTTGTTATCTTTACTAATAATATTACTACTCTCATTACTATTATTAGAATAGAAATTTAATATATATATCAGTGTTATTATTATGTAAAATACATAAATATAAAATTTGATACAATTGTTTTGTTATATTGTTAGTATCATTATTAATATTATTATTATTTATACAAATTATATAATATAGGATATATATAAACTCGCAGTTGGTTTCCCATCCTTATCGACCTACAACAAAATTTTCTTTTCTGTCTAATTACTATTACTATCGATCTTAAAGCCCATAAAACAAACAAATGCTGTTATAATGGAAGCTGCTTTATATTTTTTTATATATCTTTTCTCTTTTCACTGATGGAACCTGTCGATCCTTCCTCCTTCATACACAATCAATCAATTTACTTTGTTAATAAAATTCATTTGATTTTCCATTCCCATTATCAATTGCAATTACACTAACAGATTTGTTCGATAAAAAAAATAAAAATAAAAGAGAAGAACAGCTCGTTACCCTGTTCGTGGCATCCTTAAATTAAAATCTTCAATTTCGAGTAAATCTTCAAAATGTATAAATGTGGTTGTGTTAGGATTCATCCATTAAAGCTTTCTGCAAAGTTTCCATCTCCAATTCTTATTATCGTGATCTAATTTCTGAGTCAAAGTTTTGAGTTAAAAAAGTCAATTATTGTTCTTCGATTAAATTCAAACTTTCTGTTAAAACTCAAGTGAAATTGAAGATTGAGAAAGTTTTTATGCATCATTTGAAACCTATTTTATGATGTAACAATTTTGTAAAACGAATTGCATTTCGAAAATCAAAATTATTTTTTTTTAAAGAGGGAAGCGACGAACAAACTAGCTGCACAACTATTTTTTATATATATTTCTCTTTATCTCTTTTGTTTTCCTATTTAATACAGCCAGTTAATAATGATAACATATAATAATTCGAAGAATTTAAAACTTTGATGAAATTAGATCATTTGGATTTCGGTAAAGGAAGAAGAAGGAGGAGACAGAAAAGATTAAGGGTTAAAAGGTTTTAAGCTAGTAATTAATCGGAAAAACGGGTGGCAGAAGAGTGGTTCAGAGGGGTGTCATATGAGCGAATGGTCACGGGTTCGAGCCCGGTCGCGGGCAACTCTTTTTACAGAAGTTTTTTTAAAGGGGTATAAACCTTTTATTTTTTTATTTCCATTATTATTATTATTATTATTATTATTATTATTATTATTATTATTATTATTATTATTAT
Organism: Rutidosis leptorrhynchoides; assembly: GCF_046630445.1. NCBI lineage: Eukaryota > Viridiplantae > Streptophyta > Magnoliopsida > Asterales > Asteraceae > Rutidosis > Rutidosis leptorrhynchoides. Next base: position 386,231,719 of record NC_092335.1, read on the forward strand.
TATTATTATTATTATTATTATTATTATTATTAGTATTATTATTATTATTATTATTATTATTATTATTATTATTATTATTATTATTATTATTATTATTATTATTATTATTGTTGTTGTTGTTGTTGTTGTTGTTGTTATCATGATTATTATTAATAATGTTATTATTACACTTATCATTATTATTATCATTATTATTATTATGTTAACATAAATACCATGATTAATATATTTATCATTTTTGTTACTCAATAACATACGTAAGTATCATTAGTGTTAATATTAGTATTACTAATATTGATATTTGTATTATTATGATTAGGATTATTATTATTATTATTATTATTATTATTATTATTATTATTATTATTATTATTATTATTATTAGTATTATTATTATTATTATTAGTATTATTTTTACTAGGTATTATGAATATCATCTTTATTATCATAATTAATCTAATTAGTATTATTACTATTATTATTGTTATTACTACTATTAAGTATTACTAGTATCAATTTATAATTTTTAGTAATATTATTACTAGCATTATTATTACTAATATCATACTGTTTGTGTTATTATAAATATGATCATTTAAAATATCTAATAAGACCATAGCTATTGAACTTACTATTATCGTTAAAAATATTATTTTCACTAAAACTATCATTTTTACCTTACTAGAGAAGCAATCATTTTAACAAATAAATCTTTTTGTATATTATATATACTTATTACATATACTAGGATTATATTAATTTTTCATATAACAAACTAATGATATTTCATGAATACAATACTAATCACATATATAGATATATAGGTATATTAACATAACTAAATGTATCAATATTAACTATTATAATTATATATAGTCAAAATCATTATATATATACAATGTAATATAAAATATAATATGAGTATACGTTTCAAAATGAAATTTAGTACAAATTCTATATAACTATAAATATATAAATAATACATAATAATAAATGAAATTTTGTGATTTACACTATATGTATTAATAGATATACAAATGATATTGGTTCGTGAATCCAAGGCCAACCCTGCATTGTTCAATATCGTCATATGTATTTTTACTACAAAATACAGTATGGTGAGTTTCATTTGCCTTTTTACCCTTTATATTTTTAGGCTGAGAATACATGCGCAATTTTTATAAATGTTTTACGAAATAGACACAAGTAAATGAAACTACCTTATATGGGTGAATGATCGAAGCCGAATATGCCCCTTTTGCTTGGTAACCTAAGAATTAGTAAACCAGTCTACTAATTGACGTGAATCCTAAAGATAGATCTATGGGCCCGACGAACCCCATCCAAAGTACCGGATGCTTTAGTACTTCGATGTTGTTTTATATCATGTCCGAAGGATTTCCCGGAATGATAGGGGATATTCTTATATGCATCTTGTTAATGTCGGTTACCAGGTGTTCAATCCTTATGAATGATATTTTTTTTCTCTATGCATGGGACGTATATTTATGAGAACTGAAAATGAAAATCTTGTGGTCTGTTAAGATGATGGAAATGATTATTTATGTTAAACTAATGAACTCGCCAACCTTTTGGTTGACACTTGAAAGCATGTTTATTCTCAGGTATGAAAGAAATCTTCCGCTGTGCATTTGCTCATCTTAGAGATATTACTTGGAGTCATTCATGACATATTTCAAAAGACATTGCATTCGAGTCGTTGCGTTCATCAAGATTATTATTAAGTCAATTATAGTTAGATATATTAAAAAATGGTATGCCTGCCGTCAACTTTCGATGTAATGGAAGTTTGTCTTTTCAAAAACGAATGCAATGTTTGTAAAATGTATCATATAGAGGTCAAGTATCTCACGATGAAATCAACTGTTGTGAATCGTTTATAATCGATATGGACTTCGTCCAAATGGATTAGGACGGGTCTTTACAGTTGGTATCATAACGGTGGTCTTAGCGAACCAGGTCTTGCATTAGTGTGTCTAACTGATAGTTGTTAAGATGCATTAGTGAGTCTGGACTTCGACCGTGTCTGCATGTCAAAAAGTTTGCTTATCAATTCTAGTCGGAAATCATCTACTTATCATCCTTAGGAAATTACCTGCTTATCATCTTAAGTCTAGACGCGTTTTCCTGCATTTATTGCATAATAGTGTATAGATGGATTCTTATCTTAGCACATCTATTACTGTGAACTTTGACTGACATCTTTTCAAAGATTCTCCGTAATTTACGGAATTTTGGTATTATATATACATATGCAAATTATGTAATTGAAGAATACCAAATCTAAATTCTACAATCTATTTCATACCAAAAATTCTTTCCCTGATCCTACGAGATGGATCCCTCAACCAGTTCGAATTCCTCATATTCTGACAGCTATTCCGATATGGATATCTACCTGAGCTCCGAAAGTAGCATCACCGGAATGGATCAACCAATTTCCCATCATCTATTTTGGATGAATTGGGGATGGGTCCGTAGTCAACTCAACCATTGGAGACAAGAAGAAGGTGATCCCTTCCATCCACCACATTGCCCTCTTGGCGATGAACCTGAAGCACTTACCGGCGAACATGTTCGAGACACCATTTTCTCACTCATTGCTAGAGTATCTCGTCATGATTATATACTATCCCATATTGTGAATCTTATTCATCTGCTCGTTCCAACCGCCAATCATCCCGGTGTACTAGCAGAAATTAACGAACTTCGCGCCCGAGTAGTGGCTTGGAACACATGGTGCAAGGATTACAAACACCATCAGCAGCACCAGCAGCATAACCAATACCGCCAGTAACATCCACATCGCAAGCCTCAATACCACAAGCTTCAGCAGCATCACCAGTAGTTACCGGCAGTATCATCAGCATCAACAATATCATCAGCACCACCATCACCGTCAGTACTGTAAGCATCATCAGCACTAGCAGCACCTATAACATCACAAGTTCCGTCAGTTCAAGAATTGCCGTGGACGTCATCATTGATCAACAACGAGTATTTTGTATCAACGAGTTATGAAGTATTAACTCATTCTTCTGAAGAAATTATATATATATATATATATATATATATATATATATATATATATATATATATATATATATATATATATATATATATGAATGCTGAAACTATAAAAATCTTTCGTACTAAGCTATTGAATATGAATTGAAAAAGGGTAGATACTACTCAGTTAAATTCATATTACTAATATGCTATGATGTACAACCTTCGTTAACAACCTAACCATCGTAACTACAATCTTTGATTCAATTAAATGAATCCGGTTTCATAATAAACTAAGTGTATCATTCAATAACATGTTTGATTTTACACTTTCATCTTCAATGTACTCGAAACTTACTGGAAAACAACATTCGTATCTTGTGAAGTTAGCAAGAGTTCAATGAGCATCAGCATAATTCACTAAGGAAATATCTATAAGAATAAATATTGAAGTATTGATTACATTAGTGAAATACTCCGCGAAGATTATGTAATCTCTAATGTTTTAGAGATTATTCTTTACTAATCCAAGCCGAAAATCAAATGAGCTTAATATGATATTAACTCATTAAATCTGTATTACATCGGAAGAAAATATACATACATATATTTTCATAAAGACTGTAATGACAAATTCTTGTTCAAAATATTATTTGTGACATTTTTTTAACGGGTAAGTAATACCCGAGAGATATATAAATGCACAATTAATATATTACATTCTTCGATTCTAATTCAGTAAATCATCAACTATACTCCCTATTTTCACAACAGTATACCTTCTTTTATAAGAAATCAAAATAACCATACTCATTCAAATTCAATCACCTATTCTGATTTTTGAAATCTCAGAATGCAACTCGAGATATAAGCAAAACCATCACTCTTAGATCCTTACATTTTTTCAAAGCTATACTTTGACTTCAAAACTGTGATAGAACATCACTTTTAATTGTAACACACAAAAGGATACGAGAATCAATCAAGATTTATGACGAATTTATCCTTTGGATATTGACAATGACAAGCTGCATTTAAAACGCTTCGAAATTTCGGAAGACACTTCAAATAAGGAACAATCGAGATGATGATCCAATCACACATTACCCTAAGTCTTGTACCTGAAAAACTCTCGAACCCAAAGTTATAGTTTAACACGTACCCGCATTGAATTCTTTAGCATTTATTAGCATAAACAACCTTACGATTCTTTTCAAAGTAGTCAGTTTTGTCACAGCTCCAACAAGTCAACTTCGACTTTTCAGTAAAACTAATTTTATTATAACTTCGATAGATACGCTGCCCTTTCACCATCGTTACTGGGGAACCTTTCATATCTCACCACATTAGCAGTAAACTTATCAACAACTTCATTAACCTTCGACTTAAACCTCTCCAAAAATTCACTATACTTATTCATTGAAACTCCATCTCTTACTCATCTGCATCTTGCAACAAGAATTGCCATACTAATTACTGAAAATCAGCAATCAGTATTTGAAAATCTCGCAGCGTTTCTACTTCAATAGTTATATATACATATAACGTCTATCTCCTAAACTTACACACTTCGAATGTGAAGTTTCTGAAAAACATCTCAAATTGTGAATTAGTTCTCGAAATGCTAATGAAGCAGCAGAAACTGTAAACGACTTTAACAGTCAAAAGTTTGATGACAAAGAATAATGTGTTGGTAAAGCCCAGAAAAAGAGAAGAGTTGGTACTGAACAATGGATTGAGCAGACCGTGAAGGAGACCAAGGACAAATACAAGGACCAAAGTCTGTATTTAAAGAATCTTGATGATTCTATTTCTGACGAAGTCATTAACGAATACCTTGCTCCTGACTCTAAACCTTTGCGGACCTTATTCTTCATCATCATCTTATCTTAAATATTATAAGATATCTTCGTATCTCTCATTATACATATTCTTCATATTTCTGGAGATATTTTCACAACTATTCTTATCTGAGATCATTTATCTCTCTATAATATCTGCAACATAAAAGAAACTGTGTTGGTTTCTAAATTATGAAAAAAAATTCAAATATGAATGTTTTGAAGTAGTGTTGGGAACTGAAGCATGAGTTAGTATAATATAATGACACTTGATCAACGTGATTATATTACAGTAATTCATGCTGAGTTTCTAATGGAACGTGATGATTCACAGAACATACCGTCATCATGTGTCATTTACACGACTCTTACATTCTACCAAATCTCCAAACATATTAAGATCATATCTTCTTGATAGTTCTATCTTTCTGGATATTCTGGTAATTTGTCAAATCAAGATCGTACCATTATGATTTCCTTCTTAGAACATTAACTATGTTCATCCAAAACTTCATACCTACTAATTCTGGACCATTATTCGCTTGACTTAAAGCCGGGAAGAGACAACAAAAGTATGAAACTCCGAAATGTAAGGGAGAATATAAAGTCCAATAACAACACATAAATTACAAACCGTGTATATCAATGTTTATCGCAACATAAAGACACGGGAGAATTAAAAACACTATAACCCCAAGGGCGAAGTAGAAGAAAACAGATTCCTCAGGTGGAAATTGGAAAGGGAGAATGATTGTTGCGATAGTAAGGATAAGGACAAGGATTAGAACTGGATTAAGCATTTTCGCAATCTTTTAAAATTGGAATTGAGTATAGAAGTGGTAAAAACTAATGGAATGGAAAAGGTAAATATATAAGGGAAATATCAGACGTAGTAATCGGGACAGATCATCACATTTAATTAAAGAGATCCTAATTTCCTTAAATCTAGAAGAAACAGATCATATAGATTTCCAAGATTTTTTTTTTCATCCCTTGAATTCCGGAATTCAACCATGACTACGTCAAAAATTATGACGAAACTTATTTTCCTCATTCCACTATTTTGTGATAGCTTCACTCATACGCTTCGAGTAATCGGATCATTTTATCCATATTACTCTATGGTAATAAAATCGTATCTATCAACACATATCCATCATGAAAACATTTTTATAGTTAGCCATGATGTGAAGACCCGTCCTAATCCATCCGGACGAAGTCCATATCAATTATAAACGATTCACAACAGTTGATTACATCGCGAGGTACTTGACCTCTATATGATACATTTTATAAACATTGCATTCGTTTTTGAAAAGACAATCTTTCATTACATCGAAAGTTGACAGGCATGAATAACATTTCATAATATATTCAACTATAATTGACTTGATAATAATCTTGATAAACTCGACGACTCGAATGCAACGTCTTTTGAAATATGCCATGAATGACTCCAAGTAATATCTATAAAATGAGCAAATGCACAGCGAAAGATTTCTTTCGTACCTGAGAATAAACATGCTTTAAAATGTCAACCAAAAGGTTGGTGAGTTCATTAGTTTATCATAAATAATCATTTCATAACTTTAATAGACCACAAGATTTCATATTTCCATTTCTCATAAACATACGTCCCATGCATAGAGACAAAAATCATTCATATGGATTGAACACCTGGTAACCGACATTCACAATATACATATAAGAATATCCCCATCATTCCGGGATCCTCCTTCGGACATGATATAAATTTCGAAGTACTAAAGCATCCGGTACTTTGGATGAGGCTTGTTGGGCCCGATAGATCTATCTTTAGAGTTCGCGTCAATTAGGGTGTCTGTTCCCTAATTCTTAGATTACCAGACTTAATAAAAAGGGCATATTCGATTTCGATAATTCAACCATAGAATGTAGTTTCACGTACTTGTGTCTATTTCGTAAAACATTTATAAAAGCAATGCATGTATTCTCAGTCCCAAAAATATATATTGCAAAAGCATTTAAAAAAGGATCGAATGAAACTCACGCATATAATTATTGTAAAACAGTTAATAAAACATTTGCATGTATTCTCAGCCCCAAAAATGTAAAGATTAAAAGGGAGCAAATGAAACTCACGCAAAAATCAGTTTTAATATTTATATTCATTTCATAAAACATTTATAAAAGCATTGCATGTATTCTCAGCCCAAAAATGTAAAGAGTAAAAGGGATCATATGAAACTCACCTAATGTATTTTGTAGTAAAAATACATATGGCTATTTTGAACAACAGAACAATGCGGGGTTGGCCTTGGATTCACGAACCTTAGGAAGGGGTTCCAAAAAGATTGTGACTCATGCGAGGCTCGAACCCCCGACCTCTCGAATATACCAAACACCCCATAACCACCTCTCCATGTCTGTTTTTCTTTATTATATCATCTCTAATTGTTTATAACCCGAATTAACTGATTCCGTTTCTTTTTCCTCATCTTCATAACTAGTTACCCGAAAACAGAAATAAGGTTCCTGGCCCAAGCACAATTACGGCCCAACAACTCTAGTCTAACCTCTTCATGTTAATACACAGCCCACTGTGTAGTCTGATTAGAAAATAAAAGAAAAAAAAATATCGGTCCAAGCTTAATATAGTTCACGATGCAAAAGGTGAATCAATTTTTGGCAGCCGTCACTTTACAGCTCCTCTCCCATTATCAATTTCATGATTATAAAATACAGCTTGCTTATGACACTTTGTTTGGTAGTTCTTGACAATATATAATCGGGTATGATTATATTTATCTTCTTTTCTATTGTCTCTTTACTCTTATTTTTCTTCATTTATTCTATAGGTTCTACGAACACAATCATAACTGCAGCAGAAGTTTCGCCTGAATAAGTGATAATTGAGTGGTGTTTTACAGCTGTAGAATGCAGCTGAAGATGACGGTTATATTCTGTTTTGGTGGTGGTTTGCGTTAATCATTGGTGAGAAAAATGGTGATAGTTTAAGTGGTTGTTCATGGTTCTTGGCTTCTTTGAAAAAGGAGAAAGAATATGAAAGACGAGTTGTAGCGATTGTAACCAAGTACAAAATTGAAGAAGAGAGAGAGAGAGAGAGAGAGAGAGAGAGAGAGAGAGAGAGAGAGAGAGAGAAGGTGGTGGAGGTAGATTGTTTGCGTTAGAAACAGTAATTGGAACATGAGTATTAGCAGTGAATACCGGCAGTTTGATGTTGGTGATGTTCGATTGTCCATGTGATTTATGGTTGTACTTAGTAGGAGGTTTATAATGGTGATTGCAAGTGGTGAAAGAAGGTGATGACTTGTAGTTATTTCAAGATGATGACCGATTGTTGGGGTGAAGGTCGTTGGTTAAATGGGTTTGTTGTATTTGCAGTAGAGAATTAGGTTTTCGATTGATAATATTAATCATAGGTTTTAGGTTTTGGTTTAATGGCGATGTTCAATCAAAGAGAAGAAATAGAAAGAGTTAAAGATGGTGGTTGCCATGGTGGTTTGTAGGGTGAGGGATTTTGCAGTTGAAACCTAAGTTGAATAGCAGTAGCGACAGATTTTAAAAAAAATAGAGAAAGTGTAGCAGTTGTAGCTGCTATTCTTAGCTGACTAGAAACAAAAAAAATAAATAAATCGGCCAGGTTGGTTTATTGACGAGTTCGGTGATGGGAACGTGGAAAATAGTAGCGAGTAGTAGCACAAAGTTGAAGTGAGTGTTGGTGTTTGTTTTGGTATAACATAAACAAGAAAAACGCACCAAAGAATCGAAGGTTAGATGCAGTTCGATGGTGGTGGTTCGATGGTGGAAGAAATGATAACAGTAATGAAGATGGTGGCCGAAAAACTAGTAAGATACATGGGTTTGTTCTTGAGTTAGTTTAACTCAAAAGGTTATGTTATTTTAATGATGTAATTTGTGTTGGTGATTTAGTTTTTGAGTCAGAATTGCAACAGGGACCATTTTGCAAGTGGAGTTGTTATGCTTCATCATATCTATCATCTATATGTGTCCGTGACTAATAATAATAATATATTATAATATACTTATCTAAGAATTATTAAAGTAACTGAAAGGTGAGTAGATTGAATTATTTAATTTGTATAGTAAAGCCATCACGTAACAGTTTAAATATGAATATTATATCGTGCACCGTTGATAATTAGTGGCGGATGAAATTATTCAGAAAAATCCCAAAATTTTACAGTAAATATATTTATTTATCTTAGTCATGATTGTAAATAAAAATCGGTCATTAACTGTTTAAAACTATTAAATAGAAATTAAATTAATTATTAGCTCCTAACCCCAAGTAAAAATACTAATTGTTAAAATTTAACAAATAGTTTCTAAATGCATTTTTAATAAGCCTATAATTTATAAAGCTCATTTTCGAATCACCGTTTATTTTAAAATCATCTAAGTTCGAATTAAACTACTCTAAATAATAATCGAAACGTCCATCGACTATTACAATCATTTAATATTTATTTTTAATATACTTTATTTATATATAGTTATGCTTTTAAATAATAACTATTATAATATCTTATTTTTATTTTATTTTACATAAATAAATTTTAAATACAACAACATATAATATTTCAATTTATTATTCCAATTTTCAAATATATATATATACTTACATATACACACATAACTATTTACAATTAATTGTTCGTGAATCGTCGAGAGTGGTCAAAAGGGCAAGTGCATTCATGTAACTGTTCCAAAGTTTTCGAGACTCAATCATTACCAACTTTGCTTATCGTGTCGGAAACATATAAAGATTAAGTTTAAATTTGGTCGGAAATCTCCGGGTCATCACAGTACCTACCCGTTAAAGAAATTTTGTCCCGAAATTTGAGTGAGGTCATCATAGCTAACATTAAAAATGTTTTCCTCGCGAATATGAGTGTTAAATAGAGTTTTATCATTACCGAGTAATATAGATTAAACGATTAAACGATTAAACGATTCGGTTACTTGAAGCGTATGAGTGAAGCTATCGCAAAAGATTGAAATAGGAAAAGTAAAGATTCGTCTTAACTTTTGACAGAGTCAGGGTTGAATTCCGGAATTCAAGGAATTTAAAGGAATTCTTCGAAATCTAAAAGATTTGATTCTTCTGCGAATAAGGAAATTAAGATCTCTATAATTAAATACGGTGATCTGCCTCGATTACTCTATCTGATATTTTCATTATAAATTAAGCTCTTATGTTCTATTATTTTCACAATTTCTATACTTTCTTTCTTAGTTCATACATCCAAAAGATTGTGAAAATGCTTAATCCCGTTCTAATCCTTGATATTTTCCTAATTATCATTTCTGTCATCCTACTTTTCAATCTTCCTCTAGAAGAATCTGTTTACTTCTACTACTACCTTGGGGTGATACTATTCTTAATTATACCATTCCTTTATATTGCTATTCGTATTAATATTCACGGTTTGTAACCTCCGTGTTGTTATTGGGCTTTATATTTTCTCTTATATTTTGGATCTCTTTGCCTTTTTATTATCCTCTTGATCTCTAGTAAAGCGAGTAATGGTCCAGAATTCGTAAGTATGGAACTTCTAATGAACTTAATGTTCTAAACATTAAAGAACGTAATCGCACGATCTTATTTTATCAAGTTACTCGAGTTCAAGAGAAATGATAGGACTATCAAGAAAATATGTTTTTGATATGTTTATAGATTAGATAGAATGTAAGAGTCGTGTACCATGGCACATGATGACGGTATGATCTGTGAATCATCACGTTCCATTAGAAACTCAGCATGACTTACTGAAATATAATCACGTTGATCAAGTGTCATTATATTATCCTAAAACATGCATCAGTTTCCAACATTACTTCCATACCATTCATATTTTAAGCTCGAAAGTTTACAGAATATAGAAACTAACAGTTTCTATATGATGTAATACTGATAGCACGAAGAGATTAATGGTTTCAGATAAGAATAGTTATAAAAATATCTCCAAAAATATGGAGGATATTTATAATGAAAGATACGATAATATCTCAGAATATCTAAGATCAGAGGATGATAGAAACTATTGTCTGCAAGGGTTTAGAGTAAGGAGCAAGATATTCACTAAAGACATTAGCAGACATTGAATCATTTGGATTCTTTGAAGTCAAACTTATTCTTTGTGATTTATCCACGGCTTTCTTCATAGTTTCACATAATCTGCTTTTCGGTACTAAATTTTCTATTGAATGTTTCCAATATAATGATACACAGAAAGCACGAGGAGGTATATAATTTCGGACGAGAATATTTATGAAAATATCCTCAGAAATATCGAAGATATTGATGATGATATTTTGGAATTTCTAAGTTCGATGGTTGATGAAGAAAGGTTTTTCGCAAGATTTTAACATGAGTACGGAGCAAGATGTTCGTTGAAGGTTTCATCGGATCCAGAATTACCTGGGTTCTATGAATTTAGGGTATGTTACTTGTATTTCTCCTTGGTTTCCTTTATGGTTAGCTCAATCCGCTTTCCAGTTCCAACTTTTCTGAGCTTTTCCAACATACTAATCTTTATCATCAAACCTTTGATGATTATGATCGTTTACGGTTATCTACAGTTTCTGCTGCTTTGTTCAGCTTTTTCAACATTCAGAGTATTGATTTGTGACTGAGTGCTTTTCGGAATTTCAGAATGAGAGATCATAATTCTAAGAGATAAATGTCATACCTATAATTGTTGATGTAGATATGATGTGAGTTTTCAAAGTACTGATTGCTGATTCCTGGTAATTGTTATGGCAGTTCTCATTATAAGATGCGGATGAGTATATGATAGGGTTTCAATGAATAAATATAATGACTTATCAGAGAGATTTAAGCCAAAAAGCAACGAGGTTTCTGGTACGTCTGCTGGTAATATGGTGGAATATAAAAGAATTCTCCGGTATCAAAAGGGTAATTGTATATATCAGGATTATAGTAAGGCTATTTCGAATGAAAAGTCGAAGTTGACTTGCTGGAGCTGTGACAAAATTGGCTACTTTTAAAAAAAAAATCGCAAAGTTATTTTTGCTAATAAATGTCAAATGATCTGACGAGGCTACATGTTAAACTTTTACTCAGTTGCCGAGAGTTTCTCAGGTGCATAACTATATGCATAAATCTTTCCTTCCGTTAATGATGTGCGGTTGATTTTGAAGGTATTTCATATGCCCGAGAGACATATTAAATTAACGTGGCTAATATGTTTTGATCCAAGTCGGGTCATACCCAATAACAGGCTTACCGACACCTTTATTCGTATTTGATTTTAACGATTGGTTCATTGATCAAATACGCAACACTTGAACTTTAAGAAAGATGGTTTTCTTAAATATTACTTGATGTGTATATATATATATATATATATAAATTATGGAATAATTTATATATATTGGATTTAATTATTTATAGGTAAATAATTAATAAGTTTATGTTACATTTTATATAAATGGACTTTATATATTAAAAATGTACATAAAATTATATGGAAGTTTTATAAATTAGATTTTATAAAATCTAACTTTTATAAAAACTAATTCTTTTATAAAACATATTCTATATTACTTGTTGAGTGAGTGGCATTGGAGTCTCAAATATGCATGCATTTGACTAGCATTTTGAGTGGCTACTTGAAGGATTCCCATGTGCATATGTACTTGAACTTCTTGGAGACTCAACATACATTCAAACACATCAAAAGTGATCAAAAAAACTGCATTTTTCTCCTCCCATTTCTGCTGTAAAAACCGTGGGGTATTAGGGGAGAAAAGGGGTTCTTAATTTGGTTTTTGGAAGCTAAATTCAAGTGTCAATAAATCCTAACCAAAGTACAAGGTGTTGGTGATAAGCTTGGGGTATAACAACTTGAGGTTTCATTGTTTTGGAGCTCCATTCATCATCATCTTCATCATCATCTATCAACAAGCTTAGAGTAGGTACAAACTCTTTTCTTGCTTGTAGTTTGTAAGTATATTTCATAACTTGATCCTAATTGGGATTTAACTTTAATTGGTTAAAGTTTAACAAGTCTAAAATTGGTAATTAACATGCTTCCGCTTTCTTATTTCTTAAAATGGTTTAAGTATATTATGAACTTGTTAAATCCCAACAATGGTATCTAGAGCCGAAGTTGTTGAAATATGCTTCGAGATGGTTATAAAACCCACTATAATTTTGCATTCTATGAACATGCATGAAGTAGAATGTAAAATTTTGGGTTTTGGGTGGTTGTCATTTTGGCCAAAATCACTTGTGATTCTGCATTCTGTACTGCCAATCACTTGTGATTCTGTACTGCCAATCACTTGTGATTCTGTACTGCCAATCACTTGTGATTCTGTGTTGCCGATCACTTGTGATTCTGTATTGCCAATCACTTGTGATTCTGTGTTGCAGATCACTTGTGATTCTGTGTTTTCAATCACTTGTGATTCTGTATTGCCTATCACTTATGTTGATGATGTTCACAATCTAAGCCTTGACCTTGTGTTTGGTTGCATGCATGGTTGATTGATATTTATTCAATTGGTTTGTAATAATATTTATTCATTTGGCATGTAATAATTCATTTGGTTATGTAATTTATTTTATATTTGGTATGTAAAATAGATTAGGTTGTAATTTCATTTTTTTTAGACAAAATGTATTAGGATATATTTTGTAAAATGATGAAGAATGATGAAGACTTGAAGAACACATGAAGAAGCATTTGGATGCAAGGTTAAGTGGGAGATTTGAAATCTCCTACTTTGTGTAATTACCCCTTATCCGGTGGCATTTGTTTTCGGCTAAACAAATGTCTACCAAAATGGCTTGATTGTGAACATATTTGTTTTGCATGCATGGTTGTTTATTGTATGATTGTGGATTGTATGTTTGTATGCTACAAGTTAATCACACAAGTTAACAACAAACTAAAATGGCAATTTAAAATTGGTTAAAATTGACATTATTAACGACATGCAAAACGTCAATTTAAATGGTTAAATTAAAAACGGCTAAAAGGACATTAATAATCGGTTATTAAGAACATGATAAGGATCATACATATAAAATGGTTTATATCAAAGTAATAAAATTGGCTTTATTACATAACATGAAAATGGATTTTCAAATAAACCATACACTAAATGCATGTTGGTGTATGGTGCAAAGTTTTCTCAAACTAGAATTAACGAAAACTCAAAATCCCTTATTAACAAGGTAAACAAGTTAAACGCCATCCTATTGTGTGACACTTAAAAGTATTAGGGAACTCATGATGGGATAAAGGTCACCTAACCATTATGAGCAAACTAATATGATTAAGGTAAATTTCGCATGCTTGTGGGATAAAGGTCACCTAACCACATGTATGTTAAATTTACAAGTCTATACAAGTAGGACGACTTGATTTAGGAATCATGAACTTAGGGTCACCGAAGCATGAGGAACAAATAGGCGTTGATGGGATAAATATGCCATGCAAAAGGATTGCATGATCCCATACTCTAGAAGTTGCAAATGGATTGCAATTGTCATTTATTGACTACCTAGCTAAATCAAATTGCGGGATAAAGGTCACCTAACCGAAATTTGGTTTACCGTTGGATTCTAGAATTTAATAATTCAATTTGATTTAAAGGGTATTGA